>NC_069000.1:37150948-37155148 GCF_001194135.2 Octopus bimaculoides | reverse complement strand
TATATATATATATATATACAGGGAGAGTGAAAGACCTATTGAAAACTAAAGGTCAAATGACTTTGGTTAAATTCCTTAACTCTCCCACTTCCTTGTGTTTTTATTCCGTTAATTCTCTTCTATTTTGTTTTTTATATTCCTAATTTCTCTCCACATTTATGTTCTTCACTCTTACGGTGCTCTCTACACACTCTGATCGAATCTTCCATGTGTCATCATGTACCTCCTTGACACAATGTAGCCTGACGAGTGACCCTGCGGTATACACCTCGCTTGGATATTTTCCACTTCTGAGGTTCCGTTCGCTACGAAACATATGTAGCCCGGAACTTATCTTCTCCATTCCTTAACTTTTGCATTCTTATCCGCATGCCCAGAAACCCTGGTTGCTTACTGTGAAGTGTAAAAGGAACTTTCTTTTGCTTATCGTACTTCGATACAGATCCATAACCTTCCGCCTCAATAAACCACTATTACTCTTTTACTCTTTTCCTTGTTTCAGTCATTTGACTGCGGCCATGCTGGTGCACCGCCTTTAGTCGAGCAAATCAACCCCAGAACTTATTCTTTGTAAGCCTAGTACTTATTCTATCGGTCTCTTTTTACCGAACCGCTAAGTTACGGGGACGTAAACACACCAGCATCGATTATAAAGCAATGTTGGGGGGACAAATACAGACACACAAACATATACACACACACACAAATATACATACATATATACGACGGGCTTCTTTCAGTTTCTGTCTACCAAATCCACTCACAAGGCTTTGGTCGACCCGAGGCTATAGTAGAAGACACTTGCCCAAAGTGCCACGCAGTGGGACTGAACCCGGAACTATGTGGTTGGTAAGCAAGCTACTTACCACACAGCCACTCCTGCGCCTATCTGCGAAACCTTTTCTCGTGTCTCAGAATACAGAGGTAATCATTTTAAACACCAGTATACGTATAATGTCAATATTGGAAATACAAAACTTGATTTTGATCCACTTAAATTTGATGAGAGTTTTAATGTTGGCACTCCGTCGCTTACGACGTCGAGGGTTCCAGTTGAAGACACTTGCTCAAGATGCCACGTAGTGGGACTGAACCCGGAACTATGTAGTACACACATACAGAAAACGCATACGCATATATACATACACACTCTCTCACACACATATATATACTGCGTTAGTGGCTGCAGTAAACTGACGAAAATAATTTGTCGATAGCGTCAATATTGTACTTCTATATATGATGTTATCATGTTATCAACAGCAATAAGAAACCGAAAAACAAACGTAAAACAAAAATAAATAATAAATAAACAACGTAAAATAACGTAAAAAATGAGAAATGAAAACCATGTGAAGACGAAAATTTAATTTTAACGAAATAATTTCAATTAAATGTTGTCCTCCGATGTTCATTTAAGCAACTTTCAGGGCCAGTATATTTGGCTGTGCTTCAAATATTTTCAACGATGCAGAAACTTTTCTCTAAACTGACGGTAAACCGCAAACACTTAATTAATTGGTTGATAAGACAATTATTTTGAGATGATAAGGCAATAAACTGCTATAATGGGCATAGTCGGCGAGAGCAAATGTAATCTAACTTGAATTCTTTATCGAAATTACATTTATTTCTTTTTCTACCAGATGTCAACTGTTTTGTATACGTAATTGCCGAAATCACCCGGAACATTCGGTAAAACACAAACTGTAATTGTATTACAGTGAATTTAATTGAACCAAATAATTTATTTAAACCCATTTAACTTGCAATGTTCGTGACTTGGCCATTTTCTGTCTCTGCTTTATACATCTTCGAGACTTTGGGGGTAGGTTTATACTTGTTATGATTCCAGTGCTTTTCTTCGCGTTTTGTAAAGTTTCTCAGAGATTTGTTGAACTCATCAACATTTTTAGTTATAGCTTCTTTGAAAGTAAAAGAAAAAGAAAAACAGTTGGGAAATAGACCAAAGTTTCGAGATATATTAAAGAGTTTCGGATTGTTTCTCTCTTTCTCTCTCTCTCTCTCTCCTCTTCCCTCGTCCACACGTACACACACTTATACTCTGAAAAACACACACGCATACAGATACGTACACTCACACATACATTTTATTTTTTTTTCCTTAAGCCGTACCACCCAGAAACCCACTGACCCGGTTTCCATGGCGTGTAAGTGACCGAGAACACATTTCCTTATGAAGGGGACGTCGGTCTGTTGTAGGGTTCAAGTCCAGAAATTTTAAGGGGGTGAGTAGATCGATTACATCAACATCAGTACTCGACTGGCACATTATCTTATCGACCCCGAAGGGATCAAACGCAAAGTTGACATTGGCAGGATTTGAACTCAGAACATGAAGATTGTTTTCTACTCTAGGCACAAGGCCCGAAATTTTGGGGGAGGGGGCCAGTCGATTAGATCTACCCCAGTACGCAACTGGTACTTAATTTACCGACCTCGGAAGGATGAAAGACAAAGTCGACCTCGGCGGAATTTGAACTCAGAACGTGAAGATTCAGTTTGCGTCTAATAAATTCACTCACAAGGCTTTGGTTGGCCTGAGGTTATAGTTGAAGACGTCCAAGGTGCTACGCAGTGGGACTGAACCCGGAACCATGTGGTTGTGAAGCAAGCTTCTTACCACACAGCCACATATGTTTGTGTGTGTATATATATCTCTCCCTCTCTCTCTATTTATCTATCTAGCTAGCTAGTAATACGCACACACACATACACATATATATACATGAGTACACACACACACACACACACACAGAGGCATACGCACACACACACGTGTATGTATGTGTGTGTGTGTGAATTAGGTCATGAGATCCTATTTAGTGCGGGCTGTGAGGGAGTCAGATCTTCGGTGGAAGTGGAAAGGTCAATAAAAGTGATCACTCATTGATGAATACTTCTGATCTCGAAAGGTCAAACAGTTCTATAGTATTAGGGCGTGCGTGCGTAATGTTCGTTACGCGCGCGCGCGCCTACATGCACACACACACACACACACACACACACACACATGAATATACACGGACTCATTAAACCACATATACATACACCTGCTATGTGTAGATATTTGTATGCACAAACATACATATATGCATGCACACATACACACACACATAAACGAACATTCGCACATAAACAAATACACATCTGTATACACAGAGAAACAGAGATATACACACGATTATACACGCATACAAACACCTACAGTGCATACATGTTCATATACGCAAGCAAACATACATGCATACATACATACATACATACATACATGAACACATACAGAAGCACACACACACATACCTCGACTTAAGACGTTCTCGATTATACGTCGGTTTTCATAAATAATATATGGAAAAATAAAAATCGAGTTAAGTCATTTTGCTCGATTTTACGTCTGTCCGCCACAAATATTGGAATCGTAAAATCACTAGAAAACTGTTAAAAGCACATAAAATCATGTTACTGTACAATAAATAAGAATAAAAGGATATAATATCATATCGACGAAGAGCCCCATCTTCCATAAATAAAGAATTTTCTTTAATCATTTCACCAGGGAGAAGTTTAGAAGGCGTCTGTCCTGCAATATGGACGCTTATTTATCTGAGTTAATATTTTCGTCACACTCCGTCAGCTCTGATCAACCATTGCTCCAAATTGCTCCCCAGACCATCACAGAATAGATTCCGTATTTCATTGTTGGCTGCAATCTTTTCACATCAAATTCTTCATCTAAGAGTCTCCAGACCCAAACTCGACCACTGTCAGGAAATACAGCAAATCTGGACTCATCAGAGAATATGACAGTGTCCCAAAATGCTAGTGGCCTCTCCAAAATGCTAGTGGCCTCTCCAAAATGCTAGTGGCATCTCACTCGCCCAATCTTTTCTCCGCTTGATGTTGGCTGGTCGAAGAAGTGGCTTCCTTCTTGCTGCTCTTCCATAGCAACCAAGTTTGTGGAGATACCTGACGGCTGTTCCGGAACTGACACCAACTCGTTCTGTTATGTCAGAGGCCTTGCAACGAGGATTATTCTCTACGTTTGTCTTAGCAAAGAGAAGGTCCTATCAGAAGGCCCTGGTTGATGTGGATTCCTTCCCCTCACTGGTGAATTGCACAATCACTCTATTGACTGTAGAAAGCGTGTGTGTGTGTGTGCATAAATATAAATATATA
>NC_069000.1:37147679-37150812 GCF_001194135.2 Octopus bimaculoides | reverse complement strand
GTGTGTGTATAATTATTGTTCAATAAGTAGTGCACGAAACCCTTGGCCTTTAAGTAACTTTCTACCTTTTGCTGTTTATGTGTGTGTATGTGTATACATGTGTGTATAGTATACGTGCGTGTGAGCATGTATATAAAAAAGGGAGAGAGAGAGAGAGAGAGAAAGAGAAAGGAAGTAAGATAGATAGATAGATAGATAGATAGATAGATAGATAGATAGATAGATGGATGGATGGATGGATGGATGGGTGGATGGACGGACGGACGGATGGATGGATGGGCGGATGAATGCTTAATACAATTATATATAATGACATTCTCGTGTGTGTGTGTGTGTGTGTGTGTGTACGTGTATGTGTATGTGTGAGTGCTGAATGTAGCGTTGATTGTTGGGATGACGGAAGAATTCAAATGAAAGCGCAAGATTTATGACTTGGATGATGTCAGATGATGTAAATGTATTTGGTTACAGTTGAAAAGGATATAAAAACAAAACAGACTGTTGCAACCGGTAGACATAACAAGTGTTCATTTTACTACGTATTTTAGATACAAACAACAGAAAATACTTTTCAATTTATGATAGTCGTTGATTTTTAAGACATTCTTTAGGTGTCTCGGTTTATATAAATAGTGGTTGTTTAAATTGTGCATCTTCTATACACATACACATGCACACAGAAGCATGCATACATGCGCACGCACAACCACATATATGCATATATGTATAACATGATATATGATATAATATATATGTATGTATATATATATATATATATATATATATATATATTATATTATATATATGTTATATGCCACAGGTTTTCACGCAGTTTCCGTTTACCAAATTTACTCACAAGGCTTTGATTGAATCGGAGCTATAGCAGAAGACACTTTGCCCACGGTACCGCACAATGGAACTGAACCTGAAAACGCGTGTTTCCAAAGCGAGCTTCTTAGTCATATTGCTACAGTTATATTATACAACGCATATACACACCAGAAACCAGGCAAACGAAGGAGAAAGGGGGAACAATGTAGCGCAGAATCATGCGAATTTTAGGTGTGTATTTAGCTCCTGCAACTTTTAAATAACTAGGTTAAAGACAGGATGCTGCTTATGTTCGCGTATCTAATTAGAGTAATATCTGGGCGAACAATGCGAACTGCGAGTTCATGAGAGTAGTCGATAAGGATAGAAATGTTTAGGATGTTGATGGAGGTATCAGAGCTGGTAGCAATGAATTCCAGTGCTGGGTGAAAACTGTTATAAAAGATATGAACAATATAAGTTGTTATAAGGCTGAGATACATTGGTGCAGTGATCGATGAAAGTGGACAAAAGAAAAATTGACATAATTAGAGCCAATTTTAGTGCACATTGGTACTTGATGGGAGTCTGTTGAGGAGAAGTAATTTAGAGTATTGACAAGTTGGAGTTCAAAAGAGGGTTTGAGAACTGAGAGCCGTCCTCATGGGTAATGGCAGTATACAAAGATTTTAAATCCATTTCGAATGCCATTAGGGAAAGAAAAAGGAGTTGAACCAATGATTTAGGGTAGAAAAGAAATGACCAGAAACTATACGAGTTGGTCAAAGCAGAAACAGATTAATTTGGTAGGCCAGCTACAAACAGTGACTGAGCTGATAGAATGCAACGAGCTCCAGATGAGAATTGTTAAGGACTCTTTACCGTCCTCGGAGATCAAGAACCGTTCTAGACTGTGACGACTTTTGCTGCCTAAGTTTGGTGTCCACTTAGAACGATGCTGAGCTCCGTGAAACAAACCAGTTCTGTTGATTTATTGTTGTTATTGATTTACGTGTTTAATTGTGAGTTTATACGTCTTATTTAACAACATATTACATAGGTGCATTTAATGCATACACTGCACCTATTTCAGCCGACACTCTATTTAGGAAACACGTACAGCCCCTGTATTTTTTCATCCTGTTTTAATTTTTTTACACTTTGTTTTATTCATTTATAACCACTCCTTGCTTTTAATCTTCTTCGCATTCTATTAATAGCCTTAATTGCTTTCTCATCCCCTTCCTCCGCTCGCATGGTATTGTGCCTCTGTCTTATAGTACATATGACATTTGACCTATCATCCTCTTACCTCTTACCTCAACCAATCTGACCTTCATCTTCTCCCTCCTACTTCAAGTGAGCTTACTCTTTCGACAACCCTTGGTCACACTTCACTTCCTCCCGCACCATACATTTCCTACACTACACACAGGAATTTTCATAGGAATTTACAAAGGAATTTTCACATCCCTCACTTTACTTCTACACCGTCTTCTCTTTATGGTTGTCATAGTTCTATGAGGTCCTCGGTATTTTTCCTCTCCAAAGAAAAACGAGTATCCGAAACGTTATTTCCTCACCTTACAACAAATCAACTCACAGCAATTTATTTTCCTCCTGGAAACTATTAGACATTAGTTTTTGCTGGTACGGACAGCAACTAGCTTCTTCGTACACCGGATTTTATTGATATGAATACATGTGTTTATGCAAACATATACACGCATGTGTATATCAATATGCTAATGCAGGTATAGACTTATATTTGCACATACATACTTAGATAAAGACATTATATTTATGTGTTTGAGAACGCATGTATGTATTCGGTTTCGACCAGCGCTGGATTAACCATTAAGCAAAATAAGCACGTACCTAAGGCATCAAGGGAAGGAGGGGGTACCACAGAAACGGTAAATGGTAAGTGGTTTACGGCACAAAAAAAATCACTTTAAACTTGCTAAAATAATATTCGGGGTGCCTTTATCTCTGCTAAGTATAGATGCAGATGTGTTACCTATGATTAATTTTGAGGATCTGATCAAAGACTTTGCAATTCAAAAGAGTAGGAGGAAACTTTCCAAATATAAATAAAGTGGAACTATACAAAAATAAACATTATTTTCCCTCTTACCGTTTTGTTTCGTTTTGAAAAGTAAAAATTTATTTTATGGTCTGTTAATGTTTATATTTTGAATTACATAATCTTTTATGGGGGGCACCAAAATCTTTTAAGTGCTTAGGGCATCGATGGGTCTTAATCCGACCCTGGTTTCCACGAAGTTTGGGTTAACGAATAGGACTATTGAAGTTTGGGTTA
>NC_069000.1:37144625-37147566 GCF_001194135.2 Octopus bimaculoides | reverse complement strand
TGTGTGTGTGTGTGTGTGTGTGTGTGTGTGTGTGTGTGTGTGTGTGTTTTCAAGTATTAATGGCAGGTTTCTGGTTTGAGAGTGCCTTAATCCCACCTGTTTCGGATGCCATGTAAAAGACTAGTGTCGCTGCTTCTCCTATGTCATAAAGCAAATGAAGATGAAGAATGGTGGTATTGAAGAGAAAATGGAGTATGTAGACTTTATTTTTGTTTTCGGCAGACGATAGATAGAATTCTGAATCCTCGTTGCGGACGACTTTGACTCATCTCTCTCCATGGTAGATAATTTGTTTTTCTTGCTTGTTGGATCTGAGGAGAAGCAGTGTTCATAGTATTTGTAGACTCCTCGAGAATGATGGCATACATGCTATTAATGTTCGTCTTAAGCGTAGCACATGTTTTCCTCATCAGATGTTGAGATGCAACGCGGAGAGAATCTAAAAGAAATTTAAAATGGCTTCGAGACTTCCATTTGTCAGTAATTTAATGTAACTGCTTTTCCTACCACAGCGACATCAATTATTAACGTTCCTCTCGGCAGAAAGGGAATTTCAGAAAGCCGATGTTCTTGATGGGAAAGGACGTAAACGTTGCGAGTGTCGGGTAGAAATATCTGAGGCTGGACACAAGGAGTGTCGGGTAGAAATATCTGAGGTTGGACATAAGATAGAGAGGCAAGTGAGAGAAGAATGTCTAAGCGAAGGTGGAATGAACCCAGCCAGCCCCGAGAAGAGGTTACTGTGAGACAATGCAGCTATGGGCCCAAGACTGGAGTGTGTCTGTAAGTGATGTAGTCTAGAATGTCTATGTTTGAAGTCACAGTGAAAGTACGTGACTTAGTGGTTAGGATATTCGGCTCACAATCATAAGATCCTGAGTTCGATTCCCGGCGGTAGGTTGTGTCCCTGAGCAAGATGCTTTATTTCACGTTGCTCCAGTCCACTCAACTTGCAAAAATGAGTTGTACCTGTATTTAAAAGAACCAGTCTTGTTACATTTTGTGTCTCGCTGAATTTCTCTGAGAACTACTTTAAGAATACGCATGTGTGCGGAGTACTCAGCCACTTGCACATTAATCCCACAAGCCGACTGTTCCGTCGATCGAATCAACTGGAACCCTCGTCGTCGTAACCAACGAAGTGCCAGTTTGAAACCACAGTACAGTCTCAGATATGAGATCAATACTCCATTGTGGGCCTCACCTGAGTTTTGCAGAGTGTCGATAAATGTTAGGGACTTAGTTATCTTCTTGTCCTAGAGGAACAGTTGTTGGTATTCGGTTTTAGCTATTTTAAGAACGTACTTTCTCCAGATGAGTTCTTCGTGGGTAGTAACACTCAACAACTGGGACAGACTGTGAGGATTGTGGTTTGAGTGGTACTCATGTTTAAGGGGCAGAGTTATGTGATAATGTTTACTTGACATGAGAGTCGCTTGTGTTTTCTTACTGTTGAAACATTTAATATTGCGCTTAGGTTTTGCGAGAATAATAACCTGGTGCAGAATTCAATATACATATACATATACAGACATGTATAGCGTGGTAATAAGAGAATGAGATGACAAAGGAAATAAATGATTATCTTATGAACTTCATATCACAAACAGTAGTAGCTTTCTTCGGCTGAATACACGTCGTTGGTTGGTTTAAATTACCCAAATACGACAACTTTAACACGAAATAACTTCTAAAATACGAAATTCTGTCAAAAATTTTGGAAGTTAACCGCGTTCAGCTTGAGAAATTACACCAGAAATAAGTTTCAAACTGTTTCGCTAAAATAAAATAAAATAATTAAAAAATCTGTGAGCGAAACTGAAGAGATCTATGGTACTGTACACCTTGTGTAATACTCCACTAACGTGACTTAAATATAACAACTAGGCCTGTGTTTACAAAGACAAGGCCTGTATTGAATACAGATAAGAATTACAAGATTAATAAATAAATTAGTAATAATAATATTAATGTTAATAAAAATAAAATAGCAGTAATTATATCATTTGAACGAGTTTAATGAAGGAAACAAAGTCAATTCTGAATGATAAAGCAATGCTTTATTAAGGTATTTTTGCAATATATCGTATCATTTTATATTATATATATATATATATATATATATATATATATATATATATATATATATATATATGTACACTATAGAGGCCGTAGTTCTGGGTGACAATACACGAGTAGTTTAGCAGTATAGTATATCTGTTATAGTTGTACATGAAGAATTGGTGATGATTCATGATGATGATAATAATAATCGTTTGTCATTCAGATACAAGGTCAGCAATTTCGAAGTGGGGGGAAGGGAGTTTAGTCGATACAATCGAATCCAGTACTTGACTATGGTACTTTATTTCATCGACCCTCGAGTGATGAAAAGCAAAGTTGAATTCGGCCGAATTTGAATTCAGAACCTGCTGGTTTGTCGCCTTCCTAATAATAATAATAATGTTAATAATAATAATAATAATAATAATAGTAGTAGTAGTAGTAGTAGTAGTAGTAGTAGTAGTAGTAGTAGTAGTAGTAGTAGTAATAATAATAATCCTTTCTATTATGAGCACAAGGCCTGAAATTTGGAGGGGACTAGTCGATTACATCGGCCCCCAGTGTTGCACTAGTCCTTAATTTATCGACCCCGAAAGGATGAAAGGTAAAGTCGACCTCGGCAGAGTTTGAACTCAGAACGTAAGCACGGACGAAATGCCGCTAAGCATTTTGCCCGGCGCGCTAACGATTATGTCAGCTCGCTGCCTTCACAACAACAACACAATCAATAATAATAATAATAATAATAATAATAATAATAATAATGACAATGGTTTTAAATTTCTGTACAGAGCCAGCAGTTTTGAGAGGAAGAGATTGTTCGATAGGATCGACCCCAGTACTTGACTGGTACTTTATTTTATCCACCCTGCAGGGA
>NC_069000.1:37143248-37143648 GCF_001194135.2 Octopus bimaculoides | reverse complement strand
ATCAGCATACTATCAATAATTCCGCTCTTCGGAGATGAATGGATTTATAATCTATGTATTAAGAACGAAGGGTATATGTAATATTAATTAAAATATTAAAAAATATTTAAAATATTAAAAATATTAAAAGTGTATACTGTCCTTTAATAATATTCATGCTCAATTACGCATAAATTTTTATATGCATTTATATTCACATGTATCTCTATCTACATTCATATTTTTATATATATTTATATTTATATCTCGTATATCTTAAATTTTTTAATTTATTATATTACCATGTCATATTGGATATATATCTTTCGAAATTTAAATATTAAATATTGATTTCCTGCTATATTATTGATAATTTTATGAATTTATTAATAATATAAAAACATATATATATATATATATA
>NC_069000.1:37140844-37141912 GCF_001194135.2 Octopus bimaculoides | reverse complement strand
TATATATATATATATATATATATATATATATATATTATACATATATGTCTGTGTATATTTGTATTAGGTATATATGTATCAGTTTTGGCGTTGTCTGAAGCGCAGTAAATTGCTACTGGAATAATTGTTATCTTAATTTTCCACAATCTCTTTCTCTCCCTGACTAGGTCCTTATATTTGTCGATATTTTTAAAATTGTTAATGAAATACACTCTGTTATCATATGATATTGCAAAGAAAATGTTGCTGAACTGAAGAAAGTGTTGGATAAATATACAATATTTATTGAGAGACCATTTAGCTGCTGAAAAACAAATGTGCAGATGTCTACACAAAAAGTATTGATGGAAGTTTGAAGTAAGTTGATCTTATCCAAAACCAAGATAAATTGAAAACAGATCAAAAAGCTTACTCAGCTTTACGTCGACGTTTTGAAAAAGCAAAGACAATAATAAAACATATTATTATTATCATTATTATTACTATTATTATTGTTGTTATTATTATTATTATTATTATTATTATTATTATTATTATTATTATTATTATTATTATTATATATTGTGTTTCTATTTTACCAGTTTCGGGTTTCGAAAACGCCTTTTAGGCGAAGCCTTACTTTTTATGTTAACATAATGTCTTTCAGTCGTTATGACTTTGTTCCTGCCACTCGCCTTCCAACAGTAATTTCAATAATCTTTATTCGTCTGTAGAAGCTGATAATTTTTTTTTTTTTTTGTGTCTGAATTATATAAGTTGATTGCAAATAAAATTATAATGTCTGAAGATGTAAATTAACTTTGAATTTATTGTATAAAATTGCATCACTTTTTTATGTAGTATGAAATAAATTGTGGACGTTCTACGAAACGTACGTAACATTTATTAACTTGTCTTTTCCTCAATACAATATAATATACTGTAATATAATATACACACGCATGCACACACATGCCCGCACAGAGTCACGCGCACGCACGCGTACACACACACATATAGATGTGTATATATACATATATATATACATATATACATATATATATATATATATATATATATATATATATA
>NC_069000.1:37137148-37138906 GCF_001194135.2 Octopus bimaculoides | reverse complement strand
CGATCTATATATATTGTTATAATTTATTATTATTATTTTTTTATTTCATTATTCTATTAACGGTTTCAGCAAGAAGTTGTGGCCATCTTCAGTGGCCATCTTCAGTGGCCATCTTCAGTGGCCACCCTTAATTTTCTTTTTTTATGAAACTATAAATACGCACATTATATTCTTTTTGTATTTGGAGTCCGATATTTGTCATACATAATCGTAACTACACTTACGTATGACAAATATACATATATGGCATTGCATACACACGCACACATGCACACCCACTCACACACACACACACAAACACATACACATAGACATAAGGTTTTGTGCACACTTACATACAGACGTCCATGCACACATATATATATATGCATGTATATTTATAATTATGTATACAAATACGTATGAATCTATATAGCATTTGTGTTTTCATTTAAAAATGCAATGATTAGTACACACATCTGTCAGAAATCGGATGGCTTACAATTGTGATGTATGTATGTATGTATGTATGTATGTATGTATGAGGAGCGCTTAGAAATTCCGAGCTTGTGTCTGGCGTGCGGAAGAACACTGGAGCTGAGATCCCCACCTTCAGCGTTTGTTTAGGCATGTTTCTTGAAGAAGGTTACTCTGATATAAAAACCAGATATGTAGAGGATGGCATTGAAGATTTTAAGGATCTTTTATTTGCGCCTAAGATCATGGTGTTTCCACATTCCTGAGCTCTAAACATCTTTCTTCACCTTGTCTCTGAATCATGTCAATAGGATGGAGAGGATCTATGAGGTGCCGTGCAAACTTTATTGGCCCCAAAATTTTTGCACAGTCATTGCTGACATTTTGCATGGACAATGGTCAGTGATGGTCTTCCTCGGTCACGAGTAAACAGCCATCATCATCATCATGTATAAATGTATGTATGTATGTATGTATGTATGTATGTATGTATGTATGGTACATATGTATGTCTACTTACATATATGTAATCCAGGGGTTCTCAACCATATTTTATCTATGGACCCCTTTGATTACTATTTTATTCTGGTGGACCGTTCCCATAGCTAATCGATATCTAAAACTAGTTTTTTTATAGAAACTTCTTTCAAAATTCTTATTTTGCTTTTCGCACATTAACTTGTGTAGGCTGGACTATGTAATACGTTAGAATAAGAAAACTAGCTGTTTTTTTTAAATACATACCATTATATATATCTAAAGGAAAATGTTTTCCGGGACCCTTAACATACTGTTGTAGATACCCAATTTATTATTTTGTTGCGTGCCCCCTTCCCCCAAAAAACCCTTATATGGACCCTCGGGGTCATATGGACTCCGGTTGAGAACCTCTGATGTAAACAATCGCACACTCACACATATAATTTGAAATGTAAAGTAGACATCGTAATAAACATACGAAAAAAAAAAAACAAGCTGCAAACAAGTAGTAATATCTCCGCTGGCAGAAAAATTCGTATTAATCTGACTAGCTTCTACTCATCTTCGATCTTCAACAAGCAAGGAATACACATTTTTTTTTATCCACTGTGAGATTAGTAGCTCTTAACTATTTGGTGTATATAAAATAGAACTGGTCAGTCTAATTTGTATAGCAGTGCAACGTGAATCAGTTATACATACATCTGTGAGTTCATATGGGAGTCAAAAAAATGTTTGTTTACATAATAAATTTCTATATTTATATTTGAAATAGTGTGTAAGCATATATGCAGATATATATGTTTGTTGATATATGTATAT
>NC_069000.1:37135306-37136830 GCF_001194135.2 Octopus bimaculoides | reverse complement strand
TATATATATACATATATATATATACATATATATATATATAAATATATATATATAAACATAAATATATATATATATACATGCATGTTTGTACGTACACACATATGTGTGTATATACGACTGTCATGCACGTATGTATATAGTCCCATTCCTTTTCGTGTTGTGTTAATTTTCCTTCAGTTGATAGCCTGAATATCTGCTAGGGGTTACACTTTCTTCACGGATATTTCAATTATTTATTCAACATATCTTGCTATCGTCTTAGTTTATAGTGTTCTTTCAAATTGTTAGCCAAAATCTCATTCTGTATCACTCTCTGAGTATGACTTTTCAGTTTCTCTCGCTCTCTTCTCTCGTTCTTAGTATATCTGTTGTCTGTTCTCTCTGCATTTGAATTCTCTAATCGATAATGGCTTCATTGAGTGCAGCTTTGAGTTTTCACTCAGTCTTTAAACCGGTTTACGTCTGACCTTCTTTTTCTTACGTTTTATTCTCTTCCACTTTCGTCGCTTCTTCTTGTTGCGTTTCTCTAGAATAAAGATTAGGATTATAAAATTAGTTATTGGATTAGTTATTATGGAATTATGAATTAGTTATTTCACAAAGATTATGGGAATATAAGATCTATATGTTCATAGGAAGTTGGAGTAGTTAGTAATTAGATTATGAAACTATAGATTAATGGGATTAATATATAGTTTCATTTATATATATATATATATATATATTCACTCTCTGTTTATTTCCTTGTATTCCTTTCTGTTCAAGAGCGTAGGCTCGAAACGTAAAAGACTTTCTCACATTCAAGAGCGTCAATCTAATACATATCCTTGTTGTTCATACACCTGTCTTCGTCTTTTGTTTTTCTGTAAATTTCAGCTGTATATATATATATATATATATATATATATATATATATATATATATATATATATATATATATCTTTTAAGTTTGTTTATGGGAAGCGTTTTGAATATGTTCCTATTCTATTATGCCGGCTATAGCCTCATAATCCTTGGATAGAACTTATGAATATTTTAATCCATCGCTACGGGCGTTTCCACAAATTACATCTTTCTTACGATCATAGTCCGTATTCTTGGGATGGTTACAATGCAGCCCGTAGTATCCATGGACAGCGGGTAGCTCATGTTCATGCATTCATTTCTTCGAGCGAAGTAACATTAGTGGCTGTTTAACTGAAGGCTGTTTACCAATTTTGACCAATGAGAAGGTTGATTGCTGTATGTGGGCATTTCTGTGTGTGTATTTGGTGGGAAGAAGCGGAAGGTGATGGAAAGAAAGGAAGGAATAGCAGTTATAAGGAGGTGGCGGTGTGTGTGTGTGTGTGGTGCTGTTGTACTTGTTTTGCTATTTGAGTGTGCAGATATCACGATGGGTAGTACGGTTCCTTTGTTTGGTTTTACAAATTTTAAAGTTAAAAATCTTACAATTTTTAAGTTATTTTCACACAATTGCAATCGATACTTTAATACATGTTACAATAAAACATTATTAATATCAAA
>NC_069000.1:37132502-37134309 GCF_001194135.2 Octopus bimaculoides | reverse complement strand
ATAATACGAAGAATAAGACGACGAGCTGGCAGAATCGTTAACACGCCGGGCAAAATGTTTTACGGCATTTCGTCCTTCTTTACGTTCTGAGTTCAAATTCTGCCGAGGTAGACTCTACCGTTCATTCTTTCGGGGGTCGATAAAATAAGTATCAGTTGAATACTGGGATCGATGTAATCGACTTACCCAACTCCCTCGAAGTTGCTGGCCTTGTGCCAAATTTGAAACTAATATATCCACACTCTTTCTACTATAGGCACAAGGCCTGAAATTTTGGAGGAGGGAGCTAGTTGATTGCATCTACCCCCAGTGATCAACTGGTACTTATTTCATTGACCCCGAAAGGATAGAAGTCAAAGTCGGCTCCCGGTGGACGAAACGCCGTTATTTTGTCCCCGGTGTGTTGACGATCCTGTCGTCTCGCCGCCCGAAAGAAATTCTTATTCTAAGGTAAGATCAATTACAAGTCTGCCTCAAGATAAATAAAAACAAAAAAAAAAACAAACAAACAAACAAATAAAAGCACTAAATTTATGAAGAATTCGGCTATGCAGCACATAACTCATGCAATCAAGTCTCGAAAGTATAAGAACAGGGCGTTTAATAAGAGGTTTCTCAACGTTTACTTCCACTGTCCATAAGAGAACGTCAATCAACCCGTCTCATTCTATGGCAGGGAGGAAGCTGTTTTGCAACAACGATGGAATCAACTAATAAAACTGCCACAACTAAACTCTGCCGCTGTTCTAAAGATAAGCGAAGACAAGACGCATGATGAAAATAGCGTTAAATCATGACGAAGATAATTAACTTGCTCGGCATCAAAAATGATACAAATAGGAAATAAACTCAATTATACTATGCGACGAAAACGAAATATTAACATATTTAGTAAAAGACCGCATTAGAAGAACAAAATACACAAGAAATTGGTAGAAATTTGAGAAATGAACTCGTGTCTTTGGTAGTTCCAGAGGAGAGTAACAGATTTTATACCTCAGAATAATTTTAATCGATAAAACAATTAATATAAATCTTGTACGTTTACTTAAAGATTGTTTCATCACTATTTCGGCAAATATGATGTAGGTAATGATTCACTGATGAAATAAGGCCTAAACATGACTGGAATTGTCTCCCGTTGAAAACATATAAAACGCAGCTAATATTGTATTTTTTCTTTGCATAAATATTTCAAGCTTAAAATTGCTTTTTCAATGCACTTCTACATTAAATATGGTGACTCTGCGAATGGTGTGTCAGAATAACTGTTACAAATAGATCAATCAGTAATATAAAAACATGAATTTAGAAATTTGATGGATGAATTTCGGTCCCGATAACTTTCGAAAGAAAATACTGAGAAATTAAGTTTCTAACTCCTGCTTTCTTTTACGCCATGGTAAGGACCTTGGAGAGGTGTAAACCCCTAAGACCTTTTACAGTCTGTATTTCACTGAATGGTTATATCTTTCGATACAACATGCGTTTATTTTGCCTTACTCAGCATAAAGTACGGACATGGATACATGTATCATGTAATGAAGTACGCTATGCTCAAATCTTTTGAAATCTCAAATTTCGTTAGTATCTGTGTGCGTGAATGCACACGCACGCGAGCACACATATATCATCATCATCATCATCATCATCATCATCATCATTATTCAAAACAGTATGGTTCCTGAAACGAACCATAAAACTGTTTTAAATAATAATATATGTAACTTCTACTAAATGGGATGAGTGCCTCTTTCTTTGGCTCACTTACTCGTATGTGTGTGTCTATTTGAGTGTGTGTGTGTGT
>NC_069000.1:37129891-37132492 GCF_001194135.2 Octopus bimaculoides | reverse complement strand
ATGTTTGTGTGTGTGAATGTATGCATATTCGAGAAGCATCTGCACATTTTCTGCTCACGCAAGAAACTTCAGCAAATTCCTCTAAAACGAGGCTATGAAAGACACTTGCCAAAGGTGCTGTATAGTGGTATCGAGACCGGAAACACGTGGTTGTGAAACGAACTGTTTAACCACATATCCATTCCTGCTCCCCGTATAACACGTACGTAAAGGGGTAAAGGGTAAAGACCCCCTTCGGTCATGAATGACTATGGGATTGTACCTAGAAAGTTCTCCTCCGAGGAACAAGCCCTGGTAAGGTCATTTATGGTAGACCAGCAGTCAACCATGCATACCATCCTCTCCCCCCCCCCCACCACCACCACCAACGTTGTTCCAAGGGAAAGGCAAAGGACTATACAGCTTGGCACCAGTGACGTCACAATTCATTTCTACAGCTGAGTGAACTGGAACAACACGAAATAACGTGTCTTACTCAAGAACACAACACACAGCCCGTTCCGGGAATCGAACTTACTACTTCATGATTGTGAGCCCAGCATTGTAACCACTAAGCCGTGTGCCTTCATGCATGTAATACAATTAAAATGATATTCATCATTTTTTTTTTTTTTTGTGATTAGTGCAGCCAGCCATTTGGGCGCCACTCTAGGTGCCTCGGTATTTCCTAATCACCACTGATCCCTGTTATTCGTTACATACATATGTCGTAGTATAGAATTCTTTCCCGGCCTCGATGTTGTCGGTCCAATGTTTTCGCTTGCTTTTTTTTGCTTTTTTTTTTTTCGCTTTCCTTCAAATACGTCATGGAGAATGTGTTTCGATAAAAGGACTATAAACTTGCGGAGGGGAGAGAATAAGAATTGTGTTATTCATGCTTTCACCACAGAGATACCAATGAAGAACTACATACGAAGTCAGTTGACCAGATCAAATAGCATTTGAACAGATCAAATAGCATTTGACCAGATCAAATAGCAGAATGCCGTCTTATAAAAGCAGGATATAATGGATGATCTAATCCTAGGTATACATTATCTATAAATATCCATATGCGCACGCTAACACACACACACACACGCACACACACAAACGCACACGCACAAGCACACACATATCCAGTCTGATGATCGGTGACGTGAAATTCGAATAAATATATGTGAGGTGTCAGTTGCGATAAAAATATGTGTATGCATGAGTATGTGTGTCTGCATGTGTGTGTGTGTGTCTGTGTGTGTGTCTGTGTGTGTATGTGTGTGTCAGAGAGACGGAGAGAGGTGAGGATATAAAAGAGAGGCGAAGAAAGTGCATATACGCACGTATTGGGTTATATGTACATGTATGAATATTCTATATATACTCAATTTTAAGTTCATCTTTAATCTTTTACTTGTTTCAGTCATTAGACTACAGCCATGCTAGGGCACCGCCACGAAGAATTTTAGACGAACGAATCGTCACCAGCTCTTATTTTTTTTTTTTAAGCATGGCCATTATTCTATCGGTCTCTTTTGCAGAACTGCTAAGTTACGGGTCGTAAACATGTGAACACCGGTTGTTATGTGGTGTGCGAGACAAACACGAAGATATACACACACGTACATACACACACACAGAGCTGTGCTGGAGCACTACCTTTAGTCGAATAAATCGACCCCAGGACTTATTCTTTGTAACCCTAGTACTTATTCTATGGGACTCTTTGGCCGAACCGCTAAGTTACAGGGACATAAACACACCGCCATCGGTTGTCAAGCGATGTTGGCGGGGGACAAACACAGACACACAAACATATACACACACATACATATATATATATACATATATACGACGGGCTTCTTTCAGTTTCCGTCTACCAAATCCACTCACAAGGCTTTGGTCGGCCCGAGGCTATAGTAGAAGACACTTGCCCAAGATGTCACGCAGTGGGACTGAACCCGGAACCATGTGGTTGGTAAGCAAGCTACTTACCACACAGCCACTCCTGCGCCTGTAAACAACGCGATCGAATGTGGGAAAAAAAGGGGGTCAATGAGTGCTGCCCCTTCACTCCCTGACTAAATGGTTTAAACAAAGCTCTTCTTAATTTCTTTTGACTCAATCTTTATTTCTTTCTTACTTCCTACCAAACACAACGATGTCGAAACACCCGATATCTCAGCGATATCTCAGGATCCCTTGTGTCAATGAACTGAGTGTGTTATGAATACATATATTCATCGTAAAGGAGTTGTTCATCTGTAACGAAATTCGACAGCGACTAGCATAATCACGTTCGAATTTGCCAGAACGCATAAAGTAAATATATGGAGAGCGTTGTTTTATATTCCGTTGTTCGCCGTCCATATGACGATTTATATGCACTAATCTCACTCTCCTTCTATGAGACCCATTTTCTCTCTTTCTTACACACATACACACACGCTCTCTCTCTCTCTCTCTCTCTCTCTCTCTCTCTCCCTTTGTGACTCTCGCGATCTCATTTTCAATGAGACGCTGTATTTCCCATTACTCATTGTCTTTTGAGTATTAGATTACTATCTATTTTACAAATGTTTTATTTACGATCCTTGTTCTTCGCGCCTATGTGTGTATGTGCTT
>NC_069000.1:37127720-37129664 GCF_001194135.2 Octopus bimaculoides | reverse complement strand
TGTGTGTGTGTGTGTGTGTGTGTGTGTGTGTTTCAGTATTATTATTCCAGTATTGCTAGAATAATACTGATGCAATGTATTATTTCATATAATAATCTTTTCTACTCTAGGCACAAGGCCCGAAATTTTTGAGGAGGGAGCCAGTCGATAACATCGACCCCAGTACGCAACTGGTACTTAATTTATCGGCCTCGAAAGGATTAAAAGCAAAGTCGACCGCAGCGGAATTTGATCTCAGAACGTAAAGACAGGCGAAATACCGCGCAGCATTTCGCCCGGCGTGCTAACGTTTCTGCCAGCTCGCCGCCTTATATATTATATAATAATATTTCAACAATGATCTTCAGGAAAATTAATGATGAAACAATGGTAATATGATGCAATAAAAGGCATTGATCACTTTACTCTCTTTTTCAGTTCTTATATTTAAAAATATGTATTTTATTTTTTACTTGTTTCACTCATTTAATTGCCGCCATCTTTTTATGTGCTACTATTAGTTTCCTGTACTCGGATCATGCCAAACATTGTTTTTTATAACACGTTTGACACCTAATGACTGTGCCGATATGTCAGACATGTTATAAAACAATGTTTGGCATGTTCTCAGCACATGAAGCTAATAGTAAGACATAAAAAAAATGTACTGTGTTTATTAAATGATACAAACACACACACATATATGTATATATATGGTGGCTGTCAGTGACTCGTAAACTAGTTTGACCACCAAAGCCAAATTATTTATTTCTTAATATTCCTGTTAGTTTAATTGCCACACAGTTTAAGTAGTAATTCGGGTCACTTGTTGGGACATTATGTACTCTAAGGATTAGACATATAGCTAAAATGAACCTAAGATCCACAGAAAATCATTCGCAAAAATTAGAATTTGGCAAATTTTCATACGTATGAACGAGAAGAATTAAGTTCAGTCATGAAAAAGCAACATATTTCGGGAAATCCCCGCGAGATTTGGTTAAATATTTGCTAACATGCAAGGAAATTACTTTAACAGCAACTAAAACTTCTTTGAAATTTCTATCGCTGTTTCTATTTTAGTTGTGATTACCAACCCTTCCCGCTATTCATGGCTTTGTTCTTTTATACATTCATACATACAAACATACATACATACATGTATTTATTTATTTATATATTTATTCATTGACTAGGTAGAATGCCACGTTGTATACATTGTATAACAGCGTTTAGCTATGTCTCACATGGAAATGAGTCAAAATTCTGTCGTCATTGACTTAGCTTTGCTTTCATCTAATTCAATGTTTGGATTCCGTAATGTAAAACGAATGCATACATATTACTACATACATATACATGAATATATGAATACATATACATGAATATATGAATACATATATTCATATACATACGCATAGCTGCTGAAAAGTACTTGGCGTTAAGGATATTGCGAAGGACCTGGCTGATGGCCCAATGTTCAGAGTTCTTTTGCAACGTTTAGAAAATCTGAGGGACCGCTGCAATCTGAATAAAATCATATTTAACAGATCTTCCTGTATTTTCTTTTACTCAAAACCAGAAACTTTCCGCTATCCCCTTACGTATATGGGTGTGTGTGTGTGTGTGCGCGCGTGTATGTATATGTGTGTGAGTGTATATGTGGCCCTAAGCCTTTATTCTGTTTATTGTCTCATGCCTCGTCCGTCAACTAACAGTCTCGTCTCGAGCCCGTCTCGTTTTGTTATGATTTGGTCCCATTCCCGGCAAGTTTCTTGCCGGTGCCTCCAGAGTGGAAGCAATATTATCGATAATGGCCGAAATTGCGCTCGACCTTCTGGCCGATAACTGAAGAGGAGATAGTGACATTTTGTGTTTTCCGTTCGTCTGTGTATTTAGTATATGTTCGTATGTTTATTTACTACACGTTTTTTTAAAATTATATATATATATATATATATATAT
>NC_069000.1:37123796-37126004 GCF_001194135.2 Octopus bimaculoides | reverse complement strand
ATAATTAGTATAAGATATGATTTCAGGGAATCATGTTGTGGTTATCACAGCAAACTTTTCTTATGGACTCAGCTACCAGTTCACGTTGTAATATATTACACACACATGTAATGTCATGTTTTCACGTAACTGAATATTTAAAAATTCCATGCGATGAAGTTATTCAGCGAGGAGCAAAATCGACCTCTGCGAAATTTGAACTCAGAACGTAAAGACGGGCGAAATACCGCTGAGCATTTTGCCCGGCGTGCTAACGGTTCTGCCAGCTCACCGTCTTCATAATAACAATAATAATAATAATGGTTTCAAATTTTACCACAAGGGCAGCAATTTTGGGGGAAGGGATGAGCCGATTACATAGACCCCAGTGTTCAACTGGTACTTATTTTGATTGATCCTGAAAGAATGAAAGGCAAGGTCGACCTCTGCAGAATTTCAACTCAGAATGTCGTGACGGGTGAAATACCGCTAAGCATTTCGTCCGGCGTGCTAACGATTCTGCCAGCTTGCTATCGTAATAATAACAATAATAACAATTACTTAATAATAATGTAATAATAATAATAATAATAATAATAATAATAATAATAATAATAATAATAATAATAGTAATAATAATAATAATAATAATAATAATCCTTTCTACTATAGAAATTTGGGGGAGGGGGATAGTCGATTACATCGACCCCAGTACTTGACTGGTACTTAATTAATCGACCTCGAAAGGATGAAAGACAAAGTCAGCCTTGACAAATTGGAATCCAGAACGTAGCGGTAGACGAAATACTTGAAGTGTTATCATATACATTGTCTTGTCTTGGTATAAAAAGATGGGCTACAGCAAATATTCTGCTCAATATCATAGATTTGCTTTGCTTGTCGGTTGTTTGATCTTAACCAGTTGAGCATCTCCCTTGGTGGATGACGATATGTGCATCTCTGATCACGAGCAGAAGTAGTGGGGGAGCATCATAGCCATGTGTTGAGAGGAATTCTTAGGGGTTTGGATAATTCACCTATAGAAACAGGAGTGTTTCGTTCTACATGCGGGATGGGCCACTCGACCTGAAGAAAATTCAAACTGGGTCCCACCTTCATGGCCATACGCTGTTTATCTTGATTTGAGATCACCATGTTGCGCACATATGGTTGTGATGCATGTGCCTGGTGTACTCTCATCAGACGGGTAGTCATGATGAGTATACTGGGCTTCGAATATTTTACCCCGGTGTCACTTTGATGGCATGCACTGCTCCCTCACTCAGTAACAATAATAATAATAATAATAATAATGATGATGATGAGGAGGAGGAGGAGGGTTATGATGATGATGATGATGATGAGGATGATGATGATGATGAGGATGATAATAATAATAATAATAATAATAATAATAATAATAATAATAATAATAATAATAATAATAATAATATTTATTTGTGTGTGTGTCTGGCTTTATAGAGATGTAGACAGATAGATCGCAAAATGTAATTAATATCAGCCAGAGATAACATTAGCCTAAAGTTGGCAAAAAGCTCTCATCATTTACCGACAATTCTCTTTAAAATTTACGTTTTGGAAGCTTCCTTGCAACTGGTAATCTCCGCCAAAACGCTGAAGGAAAGCCGGCTGCGTTCTCTCCACAAATGACGTAACGTACCGCAGATTCTAAACATTACACTTCTCTTTGTTCCTTTTTTCCTTCCTTCCTTCTCCTTCTCCCTCTCTCTCTCTCTCCATCACACACACACTCACACACATATACACACTCGCACATATATATTCTCAGTGAATATGTTAATAAAGTAACTGCTTACGTTCGTAAAGAAGAATTATTTGCGAAATAATATCCAGCACAGTTTTGTGCCACGTAATATTAACCTCACATCTCTCTTATACAGCATTCTGATTGGTTACTGAAGTAGCCGCTTAACTTTTTAATGTTAGATTTCATAGATCTTCAAATCAACCGCAGGAAGTTCATCACACAGAACGTCAAATGTTATGTGATGTCGGCAAAAAATGAGAAACTACGAGACTGGCTGCTGAACTTTTTAAGAGATGACAAATTGTAGTGATGTTCTTTCATAAAATCCATCGATGTTCTTTCATAAAATCCATCGATGTTCTTTCATAAAATCCATCGATGTTCTTTCATAAAATCCATCGATGTTCTTTCATAAAATCCATCGATGTTCTTTCATAAAA
>NC_069000.1:37119841-37122407 GCF_001194135.2 Octopus bimaculoides | reverse complement strand
TAAAATCCATCGATGTTCTTTCATAAAATCCATCGATGTTCTTTCATAAAATCCATCGATGTTCTTTCATAAAATCCATCGATGTTCTTTCATAAAATCCATCGATGTTCTTTCATAAAATCCATCGATGTTCTTTCATAAAATTTAAGACTTCTGAGCAGAGTATCTCTAGGATCAATTTTTAGGTAGTTACTCCTTATAGTAACTTTCTCACACATCTCCTTAATGGGATAAACAGCTTCTTGATTTAATAGGATGTTGACTAATGATTTTTGGCATTTTATATCCCCATGAAATATCCTTAATTTGATACAACATTTTGGCCAATCGTTGCTGAGCTGTTTATTATTTATTTTCATACTTAACATATCAATATCTATAATAGACATTAAATGTTCATTCTTTATTTTACAGGTTTGATAAGGAGTGGTGAAAAAAATTGCAATTAGTGCGATTTTATCCTACCTTTAGAAGAAAAAAAATGGCTAAGTGCAAGGAGAGCGGCAAAAGAAATTAATGAGGTGGAAACCAGAGGAACAGTCAACGAAAGTGTGGCACAAAACTTGTTTAGATGTTTCGAGGAAGATGACACCAGCTTCGAAGACAAACCAAGGTTAGGGAGATCTTTTGTTGTAGAAGACGAGGCCTTGTTTGAAACGGTTGAACAACAGCCAAACACAAGAACTCGTACATTGTCAGCAGAACTTGGTCTCTCACAAAGTACTATCAATCAGTACCTTCATAAGCTCAGCCTTGTAAACAGACACCGTTGAGAAGCTCCTCACGAACTGACCAATGACCAGGCTCAACGACGTCTGAACATTTGCACACAACTACTGGCAGATCCTCGAATGCCCGTTTTTTTGGCATCGAATTGTAACTGGGGATGAAAAATGAATTTATTTTTGCAATTTTAATAAGATAAATCAGTGTCTTCGTTCCGGCCAGTCATCAGAACCTATATTCAAACAAAAGCGGTTTGAACAGAATCTCATGTTGTGTAGTTGGCGGAATTTCGAGGGAGTATTGCGCTTTGAGTTTGTCCCAGATGGTCATACTGTGAGCAGTAACTCAACAATGGCGAATATATAATGCTTTGAAAACCCGCTGCCCGACATTGATCAATCGAAGATATGCACTCCTGAAGCATGACAATGCCCCAGTATACTGGCAATGTGACCAGCGAAAATTTGAGGGGCTGAAAGTGCTACCTCACCCTGCCTACAGTCCATCAAATTCCCACTTTTTCCGAGCTGCACGGACGGTGGTTCAATAATGTGGATGAAGCTGAGGGGTAAGGTGTTTTTGCCAATAAACCAGTCAAATCTATAAGCGTAGAATTGAGCTTCCGGTACAACGATGGAAACTGACAATAGAATATGAGAGAATATGATAGAATATATTTTGATAAATAAACGCTTTTCGTAAGTAATTTGTTTGAGTTATTAATCAATGTTTTAAATACGAAAAGACTTTTGAGTCAACCGAGTAGTTATGATGGTGGTGGTAAGATAACATGGAAAGGAAATGAAATCAAATGTCTCGATGAATGTCAGAATGTTTTTGAAAAACTTCAATACTATGCACAAGTGGGCTGATGAAAACAAGATGTTATTTAACACTGAAAGTTTAAAGCAATTTTAGCACAATGCAACCAATATACACGGCGACCGGAAGAGACTACAACCCCAGGCTCACAATGAGTGTGTAACCCTGCCAATTACAGTGAGTGACGATGCATCTTTTATTGTGCATACAATTAAGATGGCAACAACATATTGCTGACTGGCAGGATGTATTCTGAGAACATTTAGAATAAGCGAATAATAAGTAATACTGGTTTTGTAGAGAACGTTTTCTCAGTCATGTGAATTATTTCTCGCAGCTGTGATTAATATTTAGTGTCAAGTTTACTACAGAACTTGAAGTAATCTTATGTTCCTATAGCATGAAGATTGTCTTCATGAACCAGATGAACAACTGAGGGAGGTTGAAAGTGTTATGACTCTATTTCGTGGACGGCAGAAGGGAGGAAGATGTTAGAAGTCTGGCATCAAATCTCGTTATTGAGAGCTATGCAAACATCTGAATTGGATAACAGTGCAGATGGTCGAAAGTTCTCACCGTTGGAGAGACCAAGTATTGTAATAAATTGTGTGACAAATGGCCACAGATTTTCAATACTCTGTCGGAAAACGCAAATGTTTTATATGGAGTCGATATTAACACATGCAAACAGCAATTCAACTTGTGAAAGATCACTAGTGAACAAACATCAAAGCAAGAAGCACACACGAGAGCAGTGATATCAACATTGCTCTCTCAAGAAATACCGACAATGGAAAGAAATCTAAAGCAGCATAAATGGTGGAGTTTCACGAGGGCCACAAAACTTGTGTGTATGTGCGCGCGCGCGCATTCGTGTGTGTTATTTCTTTACTACCCACAAAGGGCTACACAAAGAGGAGACAAGCAAGGACAGACAAACGGATTAAGTCGATTATGTCGACCCCAGCGCGTAACTAGTACTTATTTAATCGACCCCGAAAGGATGAAAGGCAAAGTC
>NC_069000.1:37113178-37115011 GCF_001194135.2 Octopus bimaculoides | reverse complement strand
ATATATATACGTGTGAATGTGTGTGTGTCTGTGTGCGTGGATGTATGTATGTATGTATGGATATGTATATATGTGACTGTTTCTGTGAGTGTGTGTGTGTGTCTATATTCTGCTTGTGCATTTACGAGGAAAATCCTGTTCTGTATGGCCTTTCCAAGCGATTGTGTTTTTCTATGGTCGTGTTTGTTTAAGTTTTGAGATATTTGATCCTGAGCGAGAGCAGCCATTGCTGTGTGATTAAGAAGCTCGCTTTGCAATCGCATGGTTTCGGGTTCAGTCTCACTGCCTAGCACCTTGAATTAGTATAATCTACCATTGCACCGGCTGACTAATGCCTTGCAAGTGAATTTGGTAAACGGACACTGTATGGAAACCTGTCGTGTATTAGTACATATATACATATATATCAATTGAGCACCCCCTATTAAGAGAATTTGGCTATAGATGTTCAACGATCAGATACCAGTAAATGTAAGTAGAGCACAAATAGAAAAAAATGGAAGGCTGACCGTGGAACACGGACCCTTCTGTGAATCTGTACATTTTCTGCAAACATGACAAAAGTTAAACCACTGGAAGAAAGCAATCCTTTTGAATTTTTCTATCCATTTAAGAAACTGTGTTCTTACCAATCTTCGACTTTTACTATCCAAAGGGGTTTTTTTCTCACCAATATTTACACTCTATTATTTATGCTTTTATCTCCTTCGAGTTCAACCGTTAGAGACAAATTATTTCTCGTTCTCTCTAAGTCTCCAAATTCTTAAAAATGTAAATATATTATATTCATATTCTAACTCGTGATAACATTATATAAACCCTACAACAGAAGGCGAATCACGTGAATATTGCTTTCCCAGTAACGATACTCCAGATTGCACCAAATAGGCCCTATCAAGTTAAACTGTCAGAATTGCACTTATAAACATTATATTTGGTAATTCAAGAATATTTTCTACTCTCTTATCTTAATGGGGTCACAGATTTATATCTTTTGTTGTAGTCACTCAACCAACATCAGCTAGACTGCTTCTGTACTGTCTCAGACACCCAGATGCTTTGTTTTTATCATTATTATTATTACTATTTTTCATGAGCCATGGGACTTATAAGGCCGATTAACCGTCTTCAGTGACGTATAACTAAACCGACATTACAACATTCTTCTTTAACGGAACGCCGATCCGTCGTAGGGTTAAAGGCCAGTAGTAATTTTGAGGAGAGAAGACAAGTCGATTACATCAATTCCAGTACTTCACTGGTACTTTATTTTATCGACTCTGAACGGATGAAAGGAAAAGTTGACCTAGTCGTGATTTGAACTCAGAGCGTAAAAAAATCCGGAAGAAATGCCACTGAGCCTTTTTTCCGACGTTGTCACAATTCTGCCAGCCCGCCACCTCACACAGCCAAATATCGCACTGAAATTTTATATTTATGATTTAGATAAAACGCCAAAATATAAATATAATATGCTATATTTTATATGTATGATATTCATATGCAGGGTCAATGATAGAAAAAAAAGGAGTGAGAAACCAAGATTTGGTGTAATTGGTAGTACGGTAACCCGACGGGAGAAGAGAGAGAGAGAGAGAGAGAGAGAGACATTGTTCGTCTCGCATTGTATCAACTTTTCTAATATTTCTGCTCAAGGCCGCCCGAATAAATGCTTTTTAATGTGTGTATATATATATATATATATATATATATATATATATATATACACATACATATACATATATATACATACATATACTCTCTTCAATGAAACTCTTTACTATACACACACACACACGCACATATATATATATATTGTCCCGAAACAGATAA
>NC_069000.1:37108851-37112751 GCF_001194135.2 Octopus bimaculoides | reverse complement strand
TGTGTGTGTGTGTGTGTAAACATGCGCATGCGTATTTTGTGACATAGGAAAAACTCTGCACGTCACCTAAGTAGAAACAATGGGGACTTCCATCTATTTCTCAAGATCTCTCTTCTTAAATGCTTTTGAAATCAGGAAAACATTCACTGCAGTTATCGACCGTGATACAAGAGCCATAACAAACGTCACGATGGACGTCACGATACCGCTATTACGCAATGGCTGTTCCTACTAAACTAGAAGAGGTAATGACACTATTACAATGACACAGTGATAAGATGCAGCCTTAGCGACGAAATAGTACGGGGTGTGAGAGATATTTGAACACTTATCAGTATATTACCGTCTTCAAACAAACTAAAAGGGTTTATTTTTTTTAGATCCTTCATAATAGATAAAATGGTAACACAAGAAAAGAATAGACATGCTGTCATTGTTGTTATATATACGGAACAGCGATTTAGAAATTGCCAATTTTCTAAATGTTACAAGATCTTTTGTACACAATGTTCAGATAGAATTGGAAGCTTCTAGCCAGAATGTTTCAACTGTGTCAAAGAGAAAGACTATTCTAAACGTAAGGACACTGCAATTCATCCAGAAGGTTTAAAATATTATCAATGAATATCCAGGAAAAATCAATGAGAGCCATCGCTAAAGAACTTCAGGTGTCAGAGTGCACTGTCAAAACTGTGGTGCATGAGGACATTCGGTATAAGTTGTATGTACTGAGGAGCAGCTAGTTGTTGTCTACGAAGATGCAGGAAAATCGTTTGATCTGTGCCAAGCGGTTACTTAACAACGTTAAAAACCCTCACGAATATGACAGGGTTTGGTTCTCTGATGAGAAAAACACCCTCTAAGACCAAAAGTCTCACAGAAGAAATGATAGATGGTTATGTACAGATCATTCTACTGTTCCCAGAGTGATGCATTCTAAGTCTCCACTGACTTCGATGATTTTGAAGAGGTAAGCAACAAAGATCATATCATGCCGCCTCACACCTTTCCATTGATTCTTAGCATTAATACTACAGGAACTACAGGATATGTTGAGGTGCTGAAGACAGCCACACGAAGCTGAAAATCAGCAGATAGACACTAGTATATATAAGTATATATAAGCATGTCAAGATATACAACTATATGCATGAATATACATACATAAAACAAAACATAGAAATCTGCACATATACATACATGCATACAAAAAAACTCTGTTCACTGTTGTTGAAATTTGAATGACGGAGCCTTGGATCTAGGTTAGAAACCGGCTCTTTCTTTGTTGGCATGTTAGATTATCGAAGTTATCGCAGAGCAACATGAAATGGAGTGTTTTGCTCAAGAGCACAAAGCACCACCTGGAATCGAAACCATAATCTTGCGATCCAGAATGCAACACCCTAACCGCTAGACTACGCACTTTCACATACATACATACATCTTTACAACATACATACATACATACATACATACATACATACATACATACTTGCATACATACATACATACATACATACATACATACATACATACATACATACACACATACGCGCACACACATATATACATAGGTATACATACATACATACATACATACATACATACGTATATATATACATACTTACATACACACATCCGTACATATATACATACTTACATACACACTCACACGCGCACGCAGAGACAAGCATACACACACAAATTACGACATATGTTTAAACAAGTGGTTTGTTTATACTAAACAAAAGTCCGTCCCCCACTTATCTCCCCTTTAATCAGATGTTACATTAGTGACATTGTCTTAAACACAACATTCCTTTCTATGAAAAGACTTTAGTCGACATTCGCTGATGATAGAGTACCAATGTTTACAGAGTAGTATATTGTTAAATAATAACGACAACTAGAATAATCAAAACACACACACACACACACACACACACACACACACACGTATATATATTTAAACATGCGTACAAACATACATACACACACATACACACACACAGATACAGACATATTTATTGACACATGTATGTGTATGTGTGTGTGTGTGTGTCTTTGTGGGTGGGTGCATGGTGCTACATAGACATCTATATACATAAGTGGGAGGAGCGCATGCGTGAGTGTATTCCAAATATTCTCCACCTAGAAACAAGATCATTTATGAATTTTTTATTTTTTTTTGTATGTTTCTTTACAACGAAGTCATTATCATCATCATTACAAAAGTAATGATGATGATGATGATGATGATGATGATGATGATCTTGAGCGCCGCCACCACCACCACCACCACCACCACCATCATCATCATCATCATCATCATCATCGCCATCAGATACACAAAGAGGCCAGAAGACCATTTATACCGATAAGTGTAGAGCTAGTAACTATACTTTACGATTCATTGCCTTATAGACACACACACACGCACATGCACACACACACGCACATGCACACACACATGCACACTAATATCGAACAGTGAAAATGAACAGTCAATATGCATTGATGGATAAATATTCTTTATTTGTGAGTTGACAAGACAACTAACGGTTTCATGCGAGGAGATCTTTGCAATTGTTTAAGTGTGCCACATGTAAGCGTTGATAGTCGTCTCCATTTGAGATGGGAATACCCAAGAAGACTTCTATGTGACACACTTGACCACAATTGCAAAGATGTCTTCATATGAAACTATTGGCTGCATTGTTAACCCACAAATGAATTGCGCGCGCGCGTGTGTGTGTGTGTGTGTGTGTGTGTGTAAATTGGGCAGCATTTTTTAAATCACGCACTTAACAGAAGAAATTAAATAAATTGAGCCTTCATCAGCTATCACTCCAAGAGGTTAAATTAAGTACCAGTTGCGTACTGGGCCAATCTAATCGACTGTCCCCCTCCTCCAAAAATTTTAGGGCCTTGTGCCTTGAGTAGAAAAGAATATAAATTAAAAGGTAGACCCAAGTATTATAATAACTATGAAACTGAACCACGATGTTAAATATTTAATAATGTTTTCTACTATAGACACAAGGCCTGAAATTTGGCGGAAGAGGGCTTGTTGATTACATCTACCCCAGTGCGTAACTGGTACTTATTTTATCGACCACGAATGGATAAAAGGTAAAGTCGACCTCGGCGAAATTTGAACTCAGAACGTAAGGACGGACGTAATGCCGCTAAACTTTTTTACTCGGCGTGCCAACGATTCTCCCTGCTCAACGACTTATAATGACTTTATTTATCACAATATAGATTAACAGGTAGACCAACGTGTAATATAAAAACTACCAAACCGAGCCAAGATGTTAAATATTTAATAATACGATAAAGATATTTCGTGAGGCACAGCAGCTAATGTAGCATCATGGAATGATTTATTGTAAACATTCACAATGCTTCATAACTCCCAGCTGATGTTGCAGTTTACGATAAGTTAATTAATCAGGTGCAATTATCTTGTTATATTATATACAATACTTTTTGTAACGGTATTTGCAGATAAATTTTCGGATTTTTCTTATTTAACAAGTTGGTTATTGCAATATACATTTAGCTATTTAATGCTAAAATTTGATGCTGTTATATTTGACTTTCTATACATTATTATACAGAACAGTAACATTTTTGTTATCATTAATCCTGAAAAACATGATTCAGATAGCGAAGTTTGAAGTTATCTTCGATCATAACAATATATAGGTTATTTAAATGATTGAATTAGACTTATAGTAAATGCACGAAGAAGCACAACTCTTTATTGATACAGCAAAGCATGATCTTTCCTTTGTTAACTGCTAGAACAGAAGTTATTTCTATCAAACACGCACTATCATACAAATGTGTGTGAGTGCGGGTTGTGTGTGTGTGTGTGTGTGTGTGTGTGTGTGT
>NC_069000.1:37106728-37108558 GCF_001194135.2 Octopus bimaculoides | reverse complement strand
GTGTGTGTGTGTGTGTGTGTGTGTGTGTGTGTGTGTGTGTGTGTGTGTGTGTGTGCAAGTGTGATGCATGCGTATTAAATGCGCGTTTATACTATTTGGAAGGACAACATTTCCTTTAGCTTTTTCCATACGGTATCCAGATATAATTAAACCTATCAAGTCATCAACGTGCTGACCTTTCAAGAGTGAATTTATGTCAACAAAACTGTTTTCTCCCTTTCTCACCTTCTATCTTGCCTTCTCTCTCTCTCTCTTTCTTTCGCACACACACTCATTCCGTACTTCAGTATATTATATACACATACACACATATATACACAGACATATATACTCACATACGCATACACACACACATATATATAGATATATATATATACATGACATGTATTTACTTACCTACTTCACATATGGTTCCGGAAAATTTTGGTGGACATCTGCACACATTGTTACCAACGCAGGTCCCTCCGTTTTTACAAGGAGATTTGTTACAGTGCTCTGAAGAAAGAAAAACATAGCAATTAAAACGAAATATATATGAAATTATTATTATTATTATCATTATTATTATTATTATTATTATCATTATTATTATTATTATTATTATTATTATTATTATTATTATTATTATTAATATTATTATTATTATTATTATTATTATTATTATTATTATTATTAAGGCGGCGAGCTGGCAAAATCGTTAGCACGCCGGGCAAAATGCTTAATGGTATTTCGTCCGTCCTTACGTTCTAAGTTCAAATTCCACCGAGGTCGGCTATGGGTTTCATCCTTTCGGGGTCGATAAATTAAGTATCAAGGAAACACTGGGATCTATGTAATCGACTAGTCCCTTCCCCCACAAATTTCAAGCCTTGTGCCAATAGTAGAAAGGATTATCATTGTTGTTGTTGTTGTTGTTGTTGATGGTGTGTGGCAAACGTTCGTGATTTTTCCAAAAGCATTGGTAATGTGAGTTGAAATACAAGACGACGTCGTAGTTTTGGCTCGGAAACGAAATCCTCTCCAAAATATAACCATGGAATTATTACAATAATTTTAGGGAAGTGGGTATGTTGTTGTAACTTTCCTGCACATAAAAGCATCACAGAATAGTCATGGAAAAGTAAAAACGATCACTTTTAATAGCACTTGTGATATTGCATCCGCTATCCTTACAATTCCCGATAAAATTATTTCACACTAACATTTACAGTTACATTCCCGTTCAGAGATCTTGATCACGTCATGGAAATCATGTTGCTGGTCCTATGAGTTATAGGGCTCAAGAATTTTTTAAATAAAACTGTATTATATAGTGTATATACATGTGTATGTCTGTGTGTATACGCTTAGGTGCAGGCGTGGCTGTGTGGTAAGAAGCTTGCTTCCAAACCACATGATTCCGGGTTCAGTCCCACTGCAAGGCACTTTGGGCAAGTGTTTTCTACTATAGCTTCGGGCCGACCAAAGCCTTGTGAATGGATTTGGCAGACGAAAACTGAAAGAAGCCTGTCGTATATATGTGTATGTGTGTGTGTGTGTGTGTGAGTTTATGTCTGTGTTGCCACGTCCCACCCACAGCTTGACAGCTGGTGCTGGTTTGTCTACGTCTCCGTAATCTAGCGGCTCAGCAAAAAGAGACCGATGGAATAAGTACCAGACTTTAAAAAAATGTCCTGGGTTCTATTTGTTCGACTAAAACTCTTCAATACGGTGCCCCAGCATGGCCGCAATCAAAAAATGACTGAAACAAGTAAAAGATAAGAATAAATATACTCACACACACACACACACACACACACACACACACACACACACACACACACACACACA
>NC_069000.1:37105742-37106286 GCF_001194135.2 Octopus bimaculoides | reverse complement strand
AGAAGAAGAAGAAGAAGAAGAAGAAGAAGAAGAAGAAGAAGAAGAAGAAGAAGAAGAAGAAGGAGGAGGAGGAGGAAGTAGAGGAGTGAGGAGACAGACAAAGAAAAAAAATTGAAAGTTTATTTATCTGCTGATTTGCCCTTCTCCGCCTCTAGTTTGCAGTATTTTGCTTCTCTCCAGCGCTTGAAGTAGACAAAAAGCAACAACAACAACAACAGCACCAACAACAACAACAAAAGTAACAACAAAACCAATAACAACAAAAAGCAACCACAAATTACTATTGCAAAGACTACGTCAATATTTAATCAGGTTAACCTATTTCAAAAGTGTGGTGAACACCTGCATGGAAACTGCTGCTTATATAGCTATCCACCAAAGTTACTATCATTATTATTATTATTATTATTATTATTATTATTATTATTATTATTACTGTTAGTATTATTATTATTATTATTATTTGACAGATGTAAAACACCAGTTTGTCTATCTGTCCATCTTATCTATCTATACTTGTGTGTGAGTGCATATGCGTATGTAT
>NC_069000.1:37102882-37103873 GCF_001194135.2 Octopus bimaculoides | reverse complement strand
ATGTATGTATGTAAGTATATGTATATGTTTGTGTGTCTGTGTCCCCCCACAATCGCTTGAGAACCGATGCTGGTGTGTTTACGTCCCCGTAACCTAGCGGTTCGGAAAAAAGCGAGACAAATAAAAGAATAAAAAAGAAAAGAAAGAAAGAAAAGAATTTATATATATATATATATATATATATATACATGTTGCTTGTCTTGTTTTCCATTTGTTTCTTTCGTTGTTCGCAAAAACAGTTCATATTCCATGTATTCGTATTTCGTATTTCTCGTTGTTTTCGTATTTCATGTTGTTTACGTTCTGTGACGCCCTGTGCCCACATATGCATATGTATATACGTATATGTGTAAGTATGTACATATACGTATGTTTAAATGCACATATATATTATTTATATTATAACATGTATGTATGTACGTATGTATGTATGTATGTATGTATATATATTATTCTTTCGGGTATAGGCACAAGGTATGAAATTTTTGTAGGGTGAGGGGTGGGGCTAGCCCATTATGGAACCCAGTAGCCAACAGGTAATTATTTTAATGAATTTGTCATTTTAATATTTCAATACGTAACTTGAAAGAGAGAAATTTTACTTACGATATTGGCAAGCTTCACCATAAAAGTCTGGGGCACACCAACAGTGACCTTTCTTAACACATCGACCTCCATTTTGACATCGTTCTTTGCATAAAGCTATGAATGAATACAAACAGGCATATATTTTATATCAATGTATGCAAGATTAGTGTTAAACAGCATAAGCGGGTATATATATATATATATACATTGATAGAAAGGACAACAAAAGAAAGAAAGAAATAGATCTCGATATTATGTAAATAGACGAATTTATATGTAAAAATATGTGACACTTATTCGGTAGCCATGATAAAACTCCGAGTTTCGGATGCCGGTGGGGGTGGGAACCCACGCCGCCATCTCTTCAGTTATCCGGCCATTGGAAATTCCTGTGAGAAATTAC
>NC_069000.1:37096295-37102537 GCF_001194135.2 Octopus bimaculoides | reverse complement strand
ATATATATTACGCTATGTATCATCAATATGTATTTAAAATACGCTATTTGTTTTTGTATTTACACTTATTCCACTATTTATTATTCACCTTCATGTATTCAATTGTATTCCACTTTTACCTTTTATATTCAATTTTCTGAGACCTATCATGTTTTCAGCTTTAACCAACTTACTTATTATACTGCACGTATATAAGTCTTGATTTTAACAGATCAAAAACCAGAAGTAATTTGAAATTACAGATTGAAATTTAAGAAACCCAAGGTGTATTGGTGCTTCCTCATCTCTATATGAGGAACTTTGTTCTTCAGGAACTTTGTTCTTCAGGAACTTTGTTCTTCGGGAACTTTGTTCTTCGGGAACTTTGTAGTAAATGTGAATAATAATGCTTATGTAAATTTGTATCTTTTGAGTAGAAACCACACCTGCTATCTCTTGAAAACCTCTATAAAATTATCTGACATGCTTGTAAGATCAAGTACCAATGTGTAAGTACACATGTACTTTGATAGTGTTGCAGACACATACATGTACATCATTTAGGAAATTAGGTAGAATATTTGTTGTAGAAAATAACATAATGTAGAATAACGAGTGAATCATTGACTGCAACATATTGTACATATTAAAAGTTATCAAACCTGTATATTTGGAAAGTGATAAATATAATTAACTTATTTTCCCTGTTATTTTGGTATTTTTACTTACATCGTCATACTCTCATTTGAAATTTATATCTTGTACATTTTTCAACAATATCTCCAATTGGAAAAATCGAATATTTATACATACAAACCAAAAAAGTTGTAACCCGCCGTCATTATCGACAGCTCGGATACTCTAGTAAATTTGAAATAGGGAACGAGAAACAAACCTAGTGACGTCATGAAAGGGAGACAGATTCAGTGATGTCATAGAAGAGGAACAAATCTATTGACGTCAAAATACAGATCACAGTCTCACAAACGTCATAACAAAGGAAAACTATTGAAGTCACGACGCCATAAAAAAATGAAGCAAACCTCTTGTGTCTTTCTGTTTCAAATTATCTCCCATGTTTACGATATCTGTTGAAAATTTTAACCGTTAGTTCAATCCATACATTAGTAATGATAGTATGAACAATATTTTGTGGCAAGCTGGCAGAATCGTGAGCACATCGGACAAAACGCATAGTGGCATTCCTGGCTTTACGTTCTGAGTTCAAATACCACCTAGATCGACTGTGAATTTTTAAAATCTTTTTCGGGGTCGATTAAACAAGTAGCAGCTGAGCACTGGGATTGATATAATCAACTTGCCCTTTCCCCTAAAATTGCTGTCCTTGTGTCTACAGTAGAAAGAATTACTAACAATAATATTATCGGAAACTAACAGTTACTAATGAGCATTACTAAATCAATGGTATTTAATAACGATTTATTAGTGGCAACTGATAATGATCTATGAGCGCTTCTTAATAATGACGTATGACTGATATTTAATGATGGCTTAATGAGTGAACTCTAATGAATAATACTAAAGAAAGATTTATGGGTGGGACTTAATAGCATCTTAAGAATGGTACTTAGTGACATCATAAGAGTGCTATCTACTAACTGCATGTGGATGCCTAATGGATGATGCTCTGTAAGGACTAAGGAATGATGTTCCATAACACCTTATGAGTGGTACCTTATAACATTTTAAAATTGACTGAAAACACTAATGTAGCAATAAGGAAAAAGACAGACCTGGCACGACAAAGACACCCGGTTTAGGGGATAACTGCGCCCATCCGTTCTACTCTGCCCACTATTCCTAGAAGGTTACTGGGTTTAGAGTCTTCTGGTGCCTCCTCAATAGAGTTCTATCAGAAGCAGCGTCCGGCTAAAGCATCTGTTTTCAGTAAACCTCTCTACGTATTCCTTATAGACATCATCGGAAAGTGGAACTTGGGCGTAGAAAAAGTAAATGAAATAAGGCGAAAATAGCTAATAGTTTTTCTTACGTAATTTCGACCATAATCGGAGTATTTCTATTGTCAGATATGTGACTTCATCTGCATATACAACACGGCTGAATATATTTGAATATATAATAAATATATATTATATTATAATGAGCATATTATAATTTCACGCATTTTTCAAGTTGAGTTATCAGGATGGTAACCTAGGAGTAGAGCAATAACGAGATGGTTGGATAACATCCATAGCTTCGGTTGGTCACGCTTGGAAATCCAGCCTGAAAATCTAATGGTGGTTGCTTTTGATAGGACCCTGTGAAGAAGGTGTCTGAGAACTCTACCCCAAGTAATATCAGCACTGGCTTTAGCTTGGTATGGGTGCTGTCACTGAAGTGTAAATTTAAATAACCCAAAATTTCAATAATTATTGTTCTATATTATTCATATTTTAGGCCACAAAATTCCTAGTTCGAATACTGTCTGGACATTATACACTTTCAAGAATAAGACATACGATGACAAAAGATGGAAATGTAGTATAGATATAATACTGCAAGTATATACTGTTGTTACAAAGGGGAAATATTCTGGTAAATATGATTTTAAATGGTACTACTCGAAATTGAAATATTGTTTTCTAGTTCTACAAAAGAAAACCAATAAGGGATCAAGAATTAATTCTAATGAGAAATAATGTTCATTGATCACGTAACTGGTTCAAAGAATGCTGCTCGTTTTCTTTTTGCGCGCTTTTTACTGTGAGGTGAACTATATAAACCAGTGAGTGAACACATGGTGTGGAGGTTGGTGGTGTGAAGTCAGGTGATCTGGGACTACAGTCAGTGTGAAGCTGACAACGAAGACAGTTGGAAAAAAGATGCGACGTGACCAGTCGAAGTGAACTCGGGCGACGAAGAACCACATTACACAAGATAAATAGCCAGGTACGACTAATACTTCCAGACTTGCTGGGCTGGCCTGCAGTTTCCCAGCTGCTCACTTGACTGTTGGAACTGTGTTGGTGTCAGGAGGCCGCATTTTGCAACAATATATAAAAATTGTATTAATAGTCCGAACAATAATATTATTTTACAACAGCTCATATAGAGACTTAAAACTGTTTAGATGTCTCAACACATCCAAAGTAATAATACAACTCTTTGGATGTATCAATTGTTTGGATTTCTCTCCACATCAAAACAATTAAAGGCCGGCACTTAAAGAAAAGATCAGAACGGAATCAGAACACTTTTTGGTAAGTTTCCCTCTAGTGTCCAAGCAGTCGTCAATAAAGCGAAAACAACAGTTTTTAACAAACAAACAAGCATCTTCGGAGCTAAAGCCATCTAGTAAATGGCATACTCTTGCATTCTAGTGCAGCCGTTTTGATGCCGCTTATTTGGCGTCACTGATACGACGTTTTCAAATTTCTCTCGTCTCTCTCTCTCTCTCTCTCTCTCTCTCTCTCTCTCTCTCTCTCTCTCTCTCTCTCTCTCTCTCTCTCTCTCTCTCTCTCTTTCTCTCTCCTTCCTGACCTTAATGTGAGTACAAACGTGAATGTGTGTTTCCTCCCAATGTTAAAAAATGCACGTCAAAACAGGATGAATGACCAGTCAGTCAGGCCAATTCATCAGCTGCACCCAATCGTCTAAACAGCTGCACCCAATCGTTTCATTCGGCGGAAGGGGCTAGTCCAATGATCAAACTTAAAAGCCTGAAAATACTAAACTCCATAACAGTACACGTGACAATGGCATAAAGGAGACGCGGGCTGACGTATAATAAAAGCTTAAATAAGCAAACTTAGATATGACGGAAAATAATGACGGTAAAAGAAATAATTAATATTTATGCTGACAGAGAATATTATATGCAGGAAGCAGTAACGAATCTCTTGTAATAAGAAAACTGTTATAAAATAAAGATGACTTGCTTATTAATTTTAAATTCGTTCCGACAGGTTCGAGTATGAATATGCTAATCGCTGGTGTATTTTCTCGCATGAGAACAACTCCTTTACGACAAATGTATGTTCATACCATACTCGATTCTATAGTGCAAGAGACTCTAGAACAACCGGTGTTTCGACATCGTTGTTTCCCATCAGCCAGAAATGCCCGGGTTTAATAAATTTAACAAAAGTCAACGCTCTTGTTTATAAATTCAGCAGACAAACTGATTGCTGATAACGAATTATTAATATAAAATACCTATTATTATAAAACATGAAAACAACTTTTCCTTTACGACGAATGTGTGTTCATAACATATTCAACGCTTCAGTGCAAGGAACTCTAGGACAACCGTTGTTCCGGCATCGTTGTGTCTCGACGGGCAAAAGCACACGGGTCAACTGACTCTAATAAAAGTCGACGCTCTTGTTTAAAAATTCAGCAAATAAATTGCTATTTGATGAGAATTTATTATTATAAAATACCTACTACATAAATATTGCTTTCAAATTTTGACACAAGGACAGCAAATTCGAAGCAATGGGTAAGTCGATTACATCGACCCCTGTGTTCAACTGGTACTTATTTTATCGACGCCGAAAGGGTAAAAGGTAAAGTCAACCTCGGCGGAATTTGAACTCAAAACATAAAGAAGGACGAAAATACCGTTAAGCGTTTTGGTCGGCGTGCCAACTCGCCGCCTTTCTACAACACAAATATTGAGAAATAGAACTATGACTACAAAAAAAATTATCAAAATGGAAACTATTTAACGTCAGCAATGTGGCCAACACACATGACATGGAAGCTGATATAGAAACAATAACAGAAAATGTCGCAAAAGCTAAAAAAATGAATTAAATTCGGGACTGCAAAATGTCAATGCAGTAAACAGACACTGGCTTAGCCGGAGAAAAAAACTGTACAGAGGAGACGTGGTTAAAAATAAAAATAGTAGATAAATATAGGTGCAGATCTGGCTATGTGGTTAGGTAGCGCGCTTTGCAACCATGTGGTTGAAAATATCTTCTACCATAGACCCAATCTGATCAATGCCTTGTAAGTTTGGTAGAGAGAAACTGTGAAGAAGCGCTATATATATATATATATATATATATATATTACTTTTATTGGCTTAGCTCGACTATACTGGAGCACCGATGTTGTGTGTGTGTGTACGAGTAAGTATATATGCGGGTATATTTGTGTATGTTTGTGTGTGAGTCTGTGTGTCTATGTGTATGTCTGTGTCAATGTCTGGTATCACACTCTACTCCTGCTTGATAGCCAGTGTTGGTTGGCTTATGTCCCCGTAACTTAGCGGTAAAATATGTACCAAACTGGAAAAAAAACTGAAGTGCTGAGGTTGATTTGTTCGACTATTATCTTCAAGTTGGTGTCCCAGTATGGCCGCAGTCCAGTGACTGAAATACGTGAAAAATAAATGGGTTTTTCTGGAGTTTTCTTTTTTTTTTTTCTTTTCAAGATTTGTACTTATTTTACTGTTAAGTTACGGGGTCATAAACAAACTAACACTAATTGTCAAGCGGTGGATAGAATGTGATACCACAAACACACACATACACACAGACATGTACAGAAACATACACAAACACACACACACATACACACAAACACGCGCGCTCGCATAATAAATTCAGCCATAGCTTGAATACCTGCTTCTGTGCCAGGAATTTAGGAGAGAGGCTGAGTCGATGCCACCAGGACAAATACTTGACGTGTACTTTATTTTATCGATCCCGATAGGACGAAAAGCAAGGCTGATATCAATGTGATTTGAAGCTGATAACGTAAAATAAAACAAGTACACAAGAAGGTTTTTTTGATCGGCATATTAACAATTCTATAAATCTACCGAGCAATATTAAACCCGATCATAAAATATTTATTCACTATATACACGAGATGTTCATATAAATATATATATGTAAGAATATCATTAATAATAAACATATAGATAAATAATCACATCGATAATAGGATGTTAGTATAGTTCGATAGTGGACCTTGTGTTCTGTATAATGCACACGATAGACTTAGACATAAGGAAATTGATGGAGACAATTATATTAAGTTAGTAATGTTAGAAGTTAGTGAGCAGATATGCAAAGCCACTCATAGCAAGACGCCATTAAGAAAAGATATATATATATATGTGTTCATGTATATTTATATGTATGTTTGTGCGGGTGTGTATGTATATTATATATACATACATGCATACACTCATATATGCAAACATACATACATACATATATACATACATACATACATACACACATATATATATATATATATATATATATATATATATATATATA
>NC_069000.1:37094980-37096117 GCF_001194135.2 Octopus bimaculoides | reverse complement strand
ATATATATGTTTATATAAATATATACATACATACATACATACATACATACATACATGCACACACATATATATATACATATATGCTTCTGCCAAAATAATCCGAGATCACAGTAAAAGAGAAGAGTTTAACTGGTATTATTATGACAAGGAATTACGTAATCGTATACGTGTTTTCCAAGCGAATATTAATAGGTTAAACGATGTTGCGCTAACTCATTCGAAATAACGCAACTTAATTATATATATATACCAAAACGTATATGATTATATATATATATATAGTTTTAGGGAAAAGAACCAAGGTTCGTGATCTCATCGATGAAAATCCACTGTCACATATAGAAAAATTAATAATTAAAAGCTCAATAAATAAGTATAATATAATACAAAGTTTATCTTATGATATTTACTTTATATTATATTATACTTATTTATTGTGCTTTTAATTATTAATTTTTCTATATGTGACAGTGGATTTTCATCGATGAGATCATGAACCATGGTTCTTTTCCCCAAAACTATATATCTATCTGTCTATCTATCTATCTATCTATATATATATATATATATATATACATATATATATTCTACTGCGTGGATATGTAGTGCTCTTATAGGGATGAAATCATCCTAGTTATACTGGTGTAATACCCTATATCTAAACTAAATATCACATCGATATAAATGAGTGTATGAAAATGTGGAATATGATAAACAAGAAGAACATAGAGAGTATAAAGATATATATTAATTTATTCACATAGAGTTGATTAAAATACCTACAATTGTTTCAATTTTACTCAATACTAATTTGAAATATATTATATATATTAGAAATACATAAATAAAATAAAACAAAATTTGCATTTAGAATATTATGAGCGTAAAATCTCATCAGTTTGTTTTAAAATCCCAACCTAACAACATCTTATCTTTTTATGTCAGTTAGCCCTGATGAGATTTAACCATATAATGTTCTAAACGGAAATTTTATTTTATTTATTAAATTTGTAATTAGTATTGAGTAAAATTGAAACAATTGTAGGTATTTCAATTAACTATATGTTAATATATTAATTCCTATCTATAAACGCTCCATTTTCTTCTAGTTCATATATATATATATATATATATATA
>NC_069000.1:37092056-37094054 GCF_001194135.2 Octopus bimaculoides | reverse complement strand
TATAACATACAGAAAATTGCACTACTGGGTACTGCACACATTCTACGCAAAACACTTTCAATACAGTAAACATAAGAGCACCACAGCAAACCACAGCACATACCCAAGGCGCACAGAGCTGCGCTCGGTAGTGAAGTGAAAGCACGTTATAAAAATAAAACTACTGAATAATAATAATAATAATAATAATAATAATAATAATAATAATAATAATAATAATAATAAAAGAAAGAACATGTATGATAATCGACATAGCATGCCCCAGTGACAACAGGATCAGTGTGAAAGAAGAAAAAATAAACGACTATGACGATTTGAAGTGGGAAATTCGAAGGTTGTGGTCAAGAAAGTAGACGTGATACTAATAGTAATTGGTGCACTTGGAAGTATCAGCACTCTACTAGCAACATGGCTGAAAAAGATCGGTGCAAGTGTGAAGGTAGAACACCTACAAAAATCAGCATTGTTTGGAACTGCAGAAATTCTTCACAGAGTCCTTGAAGCATGACTAGTAAAGAAGTGTCACCTTAGTCTGCTGGCTGTGGACAGCTGATACTTTCCATCATGCCCAGCAAAATAAGCTGTGTGTTTTCGTATAACAATAATAATAATGATGATGATAATCAATAAGAAGACAGAAATAAAATTGGGAAGAGTGATATAGAAATTAAATTTATAGAAAAAATTTGATGAAACACATCGTGAATATATTTAATAAACAGGATTGCATATAAACTAATTTTTGAAATAATATTTTTAATTGGTATTCTTCAATTAAATGAAATGCAATTGGCGTTAAGGTATAGATATTACTTTCAAATTTTGGAATATGACCAGCAATTTCGGGGGACGGGGTAAGTCTACTACATCGACCCCAGTTCTCAACTGGTACTTATTTTATCGATCCCAGTGCTTGATTCCTACTGGTTTTATCAACTCCGAAGGGATGAAAGTCAAAGTCGACCTCGGCGGAATTCGAACTCTGAACGTAAAGACGGACGAAACACCGCTAAGTATTTTTCCCGGCGTGCTAACGATTCTGTCGCCTATACATGCATACACACACACACACAAATATTTGTGCTTGTGCGCATGTGTATTGAGTATCTATGTATGGTCTGTATATTCTTTTGGGCTCTGCTCTTATAGAAATATGTGTGTGTGTGCGTTTACTTTATAAAGGAAACAGGACCCTAATATCTGTTTAATAAGATGGAAGCGAATATTATGATGAAGAAATGTCTGTCAAAACGTCAACAGCTACATGACATTAAAGTCAATAAGATTAATTAAATCACGCTTTCAAGTGGTTTAGAAGCGTTACAACTGAATTTGAAGAGAATTTATAGAGAAAGCAGGAGAAAAAAGACTACGATTCACTATTTCAATTTTAGTAATAGTCATAAACTCTGTGTGATCGCTGGATTTGCTACAACAGTTCCCCCCATATCACGTCTTTCCATTTTAAATATGGAAAGGGTATGTTGAACATTGTATATTCGCCTAAAAGATAGGAGATGAACGCAATTGGAACGCTTTTCATTATTTGTTTAGGGCGATGCTGTATTCTGTCTCCAAAAGCAGGAACCGATGTCTCATCAGCCGGCAAAACAGCTCTGTAAGTGTTTCGGTCCCTACCACCGCAACGAGCTTTGTCGAATTAGATCTCGCGACTCTGGGTCAACTGTTTCTGTCATCCCCAGTGCCCTTCTTACTGTATCACTTGTCCTCTTTCATGGTCCAGATATTCTTTTACCTATTTCAGTCATTTTGACTACGGCCATGCTGGGGCACCTCCTTTTAGTCAAAGTAATCGCCACCTGGACTTATTATTTGTAAGCCTAGTACTTATTCTATCGGTCTATTTGGCCGAACCGCTAAGTTACAGGACGTAAACACACCAGCATCCATTGTCAAGAGATCGTGGGTAGGACAAACACAGACACAAATACACAAATATATACATACATATATATATATATATATATATATATATAT
>NC_069000.1:37089372-37092046 GCF_001194135.2 Octopus bimaculoides | reverse complement strand
TATATATATATATATATATATATATATATATATATACGTTGGGCCGCCTTCAGCTTCCGTCAACCAAATCCACTCACAAGGATTTGGTCAGCCCGTAGCTATAATAGAAGTCACTTGCTCAAAATGCCACGTAGTGGGACTGAACCCCGAACAATGTGGTTGGGAAGCAAGCTTCTTACCACACAGCCACATTTGCGCCTGTATAATGACAATTTTCTGACATCTTTTCTTCGCAGCTAGTTGAAGACTGTTGGGCATGGAGTGAACCCTGTCGCCAACATATCCTCTAACGTCTGTCCCTACTGGAAGGCATATGGCCTCCCACCCATAAGTGTACCCTATCAGAGGTGACCTGGATCTAAACAACAACAATAACATCAACATTAACAAAGCCGGCAAGTAATTGTTAATTAGATAGTTAACTGTTGAAAATATATGATTGGTTGATGAAAAGCAGATAACAAAGCAAAACCTGTTTTAATTTATTTCAAAATTTATTTATGAATCCCGATAGCAACAAAAAAGATGTAGAATATCTGAAAATATGCCAAAAACCTGACAAAGTACAGGAGAACTTGTTGAAGATATCTGCGATGCCGACGGACAAATTACAACTTGAGTGGATTTGGCACAACTCAAGGAATCAACGAAAAGCCAGTAATTACGCGAAGAAAATGTTTATCTTGTTTTCGTAAATGACGAGAACGGCGCTGTTCGGATAGGTTTAAAGCAGCGATGGCGGTTGGACACGTATACCTGCATGTGTGTGTCTATGTGAGTTTATGTGTGTATGTGTGTATTTGTATCCATGAGTGTGTATATATACATATATATATATATAATACATACATACATATATATATATATATATATATATATATATATATATATATATATATTTATATATATACATACACACAAACACGTGTATGTATGTATGTATGTATGTATGTATGGGAGAGATAGAAGCTGAGGGAGAAGGAGCGGACTTTACTGTTTATCATGTTTGGGTTAGAGTGAAAAGGAAAGAAACAAAGGTGAAAAAGAGAAAGATAGAAAGATTACAAAAGAAGAGAGGAGGTAATGAGTCATACAAGATGTTATTCTCCAGCAAAATTCAATGGCTCCTACTTTTCTGCTCGGGTTAATTCAACGAATTCGAATATTGCTTATCCATTTTACCCTTCTGGTAATTCTTGTAGAGGTTTCGGCGATAGCTTATTGCTTTTCTTGATACTGGGCCTGTCGGTCAGTTCTGAGTCATCAGATGTATAATTGAAGTTGTTCTAGCTATGGTCATTATTCCCTGAAGCAATGACTATATTGCTTTGTGCGTCCCATCCTTGAAAGGTAACACGGTATAATTTGAGGTAGATTTAGCTGTTTTTTCTTGCAAGAGAGAGAGATTTCCCTGCTGATAAGTTGACAGTAAGCATAGTTGTTATATGATAGACGCAGGAGGGGCTGTGTGGTAAGTAGCTTGCTTACCAACCACATGGTTCCGGGTTCAGTCCCACTGCGTGGCAACTTGGGCAAGTGTCTTCTACTATAGCCTCGGGCTGACCAAAGCCTTGTGAGTGAATTTGGTAGACGGAAACTGAAAGCCCGTCGTATATATGTATATATATACATGTGTGTGTGTGTGTGTGTTTGTGTGTCTGTGTTTGTCCCCCTAGCATTGCTTGACAACCGATGCTGGTGTGTTTATGTCCCCGTCACTTAGCGGTTTGGCAAAAGAGAACGATAGAATAAGTACTAGGCTTACAAAGAATAAGTCCCGGGGTCGATTTGCTCGACTAAAGGCGGTGCTCTAGCATGGCCGCAGTCAAATGACTGAAACAAGTAAAAAAGTAAAAAAGTAAAGTAAGAACTAACAACTTATATTTTGTGCAAATGAATCGAATGTATTATAAACACACATTCGTCGTAAAGGAGAAAGTTTCTCCTGTTATGAAACACCACAACGATTAGCATATTTACGTTCGAGTTCACAGCAGCGTATTATAAAGGAATGTGGAAGTCATCGTTTTTGATTCTCGCTGTTCACTATGCATATAATGATTTATTGTTAGTTGGCAAATATCATCACAGATCATCGAACAGTCTGAAATTATAAATAAGACTATCGGTTCTTGTTACATTCATTGGACCGACAATGTTTCTGGCTGACGAAACACAATTGATATCGAAATCCCGTTTGTCCCAGAACCCCTTGCAGTAATGAATAGACTGTGTTATAAATACAAAGTCGTCATAAAGGAGAAGTTCTCCGGTGATGGAACACAATAGCGATTAGCAATTTCACGTTTAAATCTACCAGAACGTATTAAGAATGAATATGCAAGTCATTGTTTTGAATCTCGCTGTTCACAGTGCGTTTGATGACTTATAACTTATTATTATTTTACATAGGGTGTCCACATAAATTACCTTTACAATTTGAAGAATTCAGGACAAAAATTGCAGATAACTCAGCAGCATTCGACATGAACTCCATTGGTTGCACGCAACACATTTAGGCGATACAATACAACAGATTTCCGGCTTTCTAGTTGACTTTTATGTCCTTTGCCGATATATATTAGTGAAAGATAAACACACACACACACACACACAAACTCACCCAAATTCTCTCTCTCTCTCTTTTATATCTGTTTATACATACATATATATA
>NC_069000.1:37086779-37088955 GCF_001194135.2 Octopus bimaculoides | reverse complement strand
TGTGTGTGTGTGTGTGTGTGTGTGTGTGTGTGTGTGTGTGTGTGTGTGTGTATGTGTGTGTGTGTGTGACTGTATGTATGACTCCGTGTGTGTGTGTTTTCTGTCTATGTTTGTCCCCACTACTGCAGCTTGACAACAGATGTTGGTATGTTTACATCTTCATAACTAAGTGGTTCAGCAAAAGAAACCGATAGAATAAGTACCAGATTTGGGGAAAAAATGTACTGGGATCGATTCGTTCGACTACAATATTTCAAGGCCCTGACCCCAGCACGACCGAAACAAGTAAAAGATAAAAAATAAAGTTTAATCTTTGATATTGCGTTAAAGGCGTAGAATAAAATCACAACTTCAACCCGATATGAAATGTTTAATACGGGGCCTGTTGGACTGCAGGGCACGAACTTGTGCTTCTGATATTATATTTGAATCCATGACAAAACTCGTGCTGTTGTTTAGGAGTTTCGTCACCTACACTAGCTCTGGATTTGCAGTAGAAGGGGTCGACACACCTTGAGAGTTGCTTCACCGCCTGATAAGAGGTCGACTCCTGCATTCGGATACAGAGTACGACAGAACCCTCAGCAGAAAACTGTTCACCCTAAAATACTAACAAATTGACTCTCCTAAAAGACGATATCTTCCAATAGACGGTCTCACATCAAGAATCTTGAGAAACAAATACAAATATAGAATACATGAAATACACTACTAGTGCACTTGGTATTTTCTCCCTCTTCTACATCCCTAACACCCACGAAGCGTTCTTGTTCCTATCTATAGCGATTAAACTTTGTTTACCTTATTCATATTGCTTCAAAATCACTACATTAACGTGTTTCAACCACCACAACCGACCCAGAAGTTAACCATGCGTGAGAGAGCGGATAACCTGATGGAACTTTAATGAAACATTATTTACAGTAAAGTGCAATAAGCTGCTGTCGCTTCTTCATAGTTTCGTCTCTTTCATTGGGCGGCCATTATATTTTCCGTATTGTGAATTCCATGCTTGAATTGTATATTAAATATTAAGAAACCATAAAACAGTTGTATACACAAAACTATAGATTTTAATTAGATCCACAACTGAATGTGGCTTTGCTTTTTGGCGCCATAGTTCTACGAATACGGAACACACACGCACACACACACATACACACATACAAACATATATATCTATGTATGTATATATATGTGTATATATGTCTATGTATGTATATATATATATATATATGTATATATGAATATATAAAGATATATATTACATATATATATATATATATATATATATATATATATATATATATATATATATATATATATATATATATATATATATATATATATATATATATACATACATACATTTATATACATATATATATATTTACATATACATGTGTGTGTGTGTTTACTATTATTTTTACTTTATTATATTTATATTTTTTCTTTGTTGGGGTTAGGGTTGTCTTCTCAGATCATTTATATTCCGCGAATAAAGAGAAAGTTTCTGTTGTAAAAATGACTAAAGGACATTATGGAAGGACAATTTTTGGAAATTAAACGTTTAACAGAAATCTACGCTTGGATTATTTGTTTACCTATAATAATCATACAACAGCTGTGTATACAAACTGAATAATTCTATTGGTTCCCATTGTGAACTCTCCTTTTTGGCGCCACAGATTCCTGTTTTAGTTCTTTAGTTCGTTTAAAAGAACACAATTTAGACAAGTCAAGCTAGAGTAATAATTTCTTTTCCGTTTTTTGCTTCTCTGGTATAATGTGTGTGTGTTGGCACTCCGTCGCTTACGACGTCGAGGGTTCCAGTTGATCCGATCAACGGAACAGCCTGCTCGTGAAATTAACGTGCAAGTGGCTGAGCATTCCACAGACACGTGCACCCTTAACGTAGTTCTCGGGGATATTCAGCGTGACACAGTGTGACAAGGCTGACCCTTTGAATTACAGGCACAACAGAAGCAGGAAGTAAGAGTGAGAGAAAGTTGTGGTGAAAGAGTACAGCAGGGTTCCCCACCATCCCCTGCCGGAGCCTCGTGGCGCTTTAGGTGTTTTCGCTCAATAAACACTCACAACGCTCGGTCTGGGAATCGAAACTGCGATCTTATGACCGCGAGTCCGCTGCCCTAACCTCTAGGCCATTGCGCCTCCC
>NC_069000.1:37081183-37081519 GCF_001194135.2 Octopus bimaculoides | reverse complement strand
TATGTTTTTTTTTTTTTGTTAATTTTCGTCTTTTACGTATATACATACATACATGCATACATACATACATGCATACACATATACATACGCACATATATATATATACTTAGACATGCGTGTATAGGTTTGTGTGTTTCTATGTAAATATATGTATATGTAAATGTCCAACCCATGCTAGCATGGAAAGCGGACGTTAAACGATGATGAGGATGATGATGATATACATACATATAATACATATGCATACATACATATATATATATACATACATACATATATACATACATATATACATACATACATATATATATATACATATATATATATATATATATA
>NC_069000.1:37077495-37080746 GCF_001194135.2 Octopus bimaculoides | reverse complement strand
ATATATATATATATATATATATATATATATATATATACATATACATATATATATATATACATACATATACATATACATACATACATATATTTATATGTGTGTGTGTACATATAATGTATAGGCATACGTTATATGCCTATAGGCATACAAATGTATATACCTATATTCGCGTATATGTATAATTTGTATGTACAATGTAGCAAAGCATACCGAATAACGAAGTCATGTAATTTGAATCACTTTATTCAGATGAAGTGCAGCGACAAAATATACAATAACGACAGTAACAGCAAGAACAAGACCAATATTGGCGAAATTCTTTGACTTTACAAACAGGATCTGTTGAATCTTTCCTGCTATGCTAAATAAAGCGGAAGTTGCCTTGTTTTACGGTTGTAATTTCAGTTTGGTTTACTTGTTTATTCCTCCTAATTGTTCGATTATTGACTTAACTGTAGTTTTGACTGCGTAGTGAACGAATGAGGTGAATGTTAAAGCGAACGAACTATGATCTTAGATCAAAGATGGCTGACGTGAAATTCTGTCGTGTGTTTTAGATTAGTTTGAGCCTCAATCCTGCTGCTCTTTTCTATCGGTCGCTGTTACTCCTACTGCTGCTTCTGTTCTTGCTGTTACTGTTGTGGTTGTTGTTGTTGCCGTTGTTGCTTATGTTGTTCTACTACTACTACTTCTACTACTACTACTACTACTACTACTACTACTACTACTACTACTACTACTACTTCTACCACTGCTACTGTTGCTGATAATACTACTTCTACTACTGTTACTACCACCACTGGTGCTGTTGCTACTGCTGATGCTACTGCGGATACTACTACTATTCACAACCAAAGCCCGGATTTGGGGGGAAAAGTTAGAATAGATTATTATTTTATTGATCCCTGAAGGATGAAAGCAAAGTCAGCAGCATTTGAACCCAGAAAGTAAAATGACGACGTAGCTAGAGACCAAAAGATGATCTTCCAGTTCACTTGTAATTCTGCCCTTCTACTCCAGTTGACAGTTTCTTTAGAATGCTGGGCAAAATTCTTAACAGTACTTCGTCCGTCTTTACGTTCTGAGTTCAAATTCCGCTGAGGTCGACTTTGCCTTTCATCCTTTTGGGGTCGATAAAATAAGTACCAGTTGAGTACTGGAGTCTATGTAACTTATTAGGCCTCTTCCCAAAACTTTCAGGCGTTGTGCCTTTAGAAGAAAGAATTATTATTATTATTATTATTATTATTATCATTTTATGTTTGACTTTTGCTTTGCATTTGTATTATTATTATTATTATTATTATTATTATTATTATTATTATTATTATTATTATTATTATTATTATTATTATTAAACTGAGTGGAGAAAGAGGTCTCTATGATGTTATACAACCAATTTGAAATACAGAAAAATTTCCTCACATCACACCTTATCGTCTTGAAAAGAGATGGGTACATTGTACAATGTCGTCCTTTTTTGTTTATGTCGAGCCCTAGGATTCATAGAGCCAGGTACCCGGTTTTTATGGCGTATAAGTGAGTGAGATCACAACAGTACCCCCTGAAAGAGACAGCAGTCCGTTGTAGGTTTTCAATACCAGTAATTTAAAATTGGTTTCTAGAAGCAAGTGATGAATTAGAGACTTGCTTCACCTTCGCCACGGGTTAGTCTGATATTGCAGTGGAATGTCATGGTTGGAATGTCATTGATCATATGTGTCTCGTTATTCGGCTGTACCGTGAGGAGAGGAGGGGGCTCACAATAACAACAACAACAACAACAACAACAACAATAACAACAACACTAATAATGATAATGATTAGTACTCATCTGCTTAAGGACGGTTGATTAGCAGGATTTTAAATGCGTCGAACAAAATCCCTTGTGGCATTTGTCCCCTTTCTTCGTGTTCTGAGTTCAAATCTCACCGAGGTCAACTTTGTTATCCTTGCTTCTGGGGTTGATGAAATTAAGTACCAGTCAAGTATCGGCACTTGATTTATGTAATCGGTTAGCAGCGTATACATTAAAGAGAAAATTAGCGCCAAACTTGACGGCTTTGATGAGATGCGAAGCGGTAACATAATGGCTGGAGTCCACTAACTACCTGCAACCCATGTTCCTGGCAACACACACGCCTGCTCTCACATACGCTTTCTTTCTCGCTCTATTTATCCATTAATCTCTTTGTATCTCTCTCCTTCTCTCTCTCTCTCTCTCTCTCTCTCTCTCTCTCTCTCTCTCTCTTTCTATCTATCTATCTTTCCCTATGTACCACTTACTCTCTCTAAAAACGGATCTCATTAGAAGGAATAACGAAGCAAACTGCTTCGTGCATTTTTGAGGAAGCGAATCGCAAGACTGGCTCTAAAGGGAACTCCAAGTACGACCTTAAAGGAACGTAACTAGGTACGCAATACCCAGCGCTTATAACACTCGTTTCTACACTGACGAATGCTATTGATGACTTCTACAAGTATACACCGTTACAAATTTACTGCTGCCAGTCAATCAAAAGTAAATTTTACTCAACAAGAGAGCCTTAATCTGGTCACTTGACCTGCTAGAAAATATAACTTAATACCTCTCAAATTACACCCTACCGACTTTGGTATGAGAAAGACACGTTCGATTAGCGTTTTCCATTGTATTTTGATCCTACGAAACCGCTGATATACGTCTCATGTCTCTTGGAACCTCGACATCAAGATTATTATATTGGCTCAGGCTCGCTTAAGCGGTTAAGATACTTGTTTTGCAGCCTGTGGTTTTGGATTCAGACCTACTTGCAAGACACCTTAGGCTAGTATCTTCTGCGATAGCCCGAGTCGACCAATGCCTTGTGAGTGAGTCTTGAAGACGGAAACTGGGTGGAAGCCCGTCGAATATGTGTGTGTGTGTGACTTTGTGTCTGTGTTTGTAACCCCGCCATCGCTTGACAAGGAGCATTGGTTTGCTTACGTCTCTATAATCTAGCGGTCCGGAAAAAAGATGGATAGAATAAATATCAGACTTTAAAAAAAACCTAAGTACTGCAGTCGATTTGTTTGATTAAAACCCTTTAAGGCGGTGCCCCAGCATGACCGCAGTCCAATGACTTCAACAAGTAAAAAATGACTGATAAAAGATATAGATTTATTAGTTTTGTCATTCACTCCTCAAAGAACGTTCAAGAAATTTCGTCTGAACCAAAACCTTGCCTAGATCAAATTACCCTGCAACTCCCAGCTATGAGGTCATTTTTTTT
>NC_069000.1:37073671-37077485 GCF_001194135.2 Octopus bimaculoides | reverse complement strand
GGGGGGGGTCTTTACTACCTATAGATACTAGGATTTCTCTCCCTTAGGGAAAATGTTATGCATTTATAAGAAAATTACGAATGAAAATATTACGATATAACTACAATTTATTTTGATATAATTATCGTATTAACACAATTTCTTGCAGAAACTCGAGCGGCATCTCGTGAAAGCCGAAGTTTGCTGGAAATTTCGGTTGGAAAATGCTGCATTCGATCATCTATCTAGTGGACCTTAGATACCTTGAAGAAGATGGGTCGCTGTCGAAATACGCTTGGTCATAAGTCTGCTCGATCAAACTTCAACAGGTGGGCAAAAACGCCAACGACAAACATCACTACGACTACTACGACTACTACGACTACTACTACTACTACTACAGATACTTACTGGCGATGATGATGACGATGGGGGTGATGACGGCGGCGACGGTGGTGGTGGTAGTGGTGGTGGTAGTGGTGGTGATGATAAACATAGCTATATGGCCAAACTTTTGGGAGTGGGAACGGACGATTATTTCGCCACATTCCCGCCCCTCAGTACTTGACCGGTACTTTATCTTATCGACCCAGGAAGGATGAAAGGCAAGGTTCACTTTGGTGGACTTGAACTCATAACGCAAAGATTTTACATCTAAATACTGCCATTGGTAATTCTCTTCGTCGCGCTATCAATTCCGACGACCCGTGGTTAATATTGTGGAAGTTATAGTAAGTAAGCCGGCATAACAGGATTATTAAGCTATGTTGATGTGTTTAGATATATATTTAACATGCAGCACTGAGGCAAACTCAAGACACCAAGATCTCTTTTGTACAGGTCATTTACAAGTTAGCTTAAGTCACAATGCAGATCAACAACCAGAAAGGTTACAGCAAGATTAACTGTACGGGCCAGGGGGAGGTTTTAAAGAAGAAAACATTCTGTAAATTATATTAAATGCAATGATAATAATCGGGTACACGGGTGCAAAGGGATGCAAAGATGTGAGGGACTCAAAAATTGAAAAACAAAAATAATTAAACGAAAAAAAAATATTGTAAAATAATAAACATAAATATAATATAATTGAACAATTTAGTAAATAAATGGAATGAAAGTATTTGGTACGCATGCGCGAGTGTGCGTGTGTGTGTGTGTTTGTGCTTGTGAGTGAGCGTGTGTATGTATGTATGTGTATGTAAATATATATATATATATGTGTGTGTGTGTGTGTGTGTTCTTTTTTACTCTTTTACTCGTTTCAGTCATTTGACTGCGGCCATCCTGGAGCACCGCCTTTAATCGAACAAATCGATCCCAGGAATAGTTCTTAGTAAGCTTAGTACTTATTCTATCGGTTTCTTATGCCGAACCGTTAAATTACGGGGATGCAAACACACCAACATCGGTTGTCAAGCGATGGAGGGGTGACAAACACATACACACAAACATATATTCATATATATATATATATATATATGTGTGTGTGTGTGTGTGTGTGTGTGTGTGTACATACATGTGGAGGCGCAATGGCCCAGTGGTTAGGGCAGCGGACTCGCGGTCGGGGGATCGCGGTCTCGATTCCCAGACCGGGCGTTGTGAGTGTTTATTGAGCGAAAGCACCTAAGCTCCACGAGGCTCCGCGGAGGGGGGCGGGGCGACCCCTGTTGTACTCTTTCGCCCCAACTTTTTCTTACTGTTTCTTGAGTAACGCTGCGATGGGCTGGCGTCTGGTCCAGCTGGGGGGAACACATACGCCATAGAAACCGGGAAACCGGGCCCATGAGTCTGGCTAGGCTTTGAAAGGGCGCATAATGTATATATATATATATATATATATATATATATATATATATATACACACACATACACGACTGGCTTGCAAACAATTTCCGTCTACTTCAATCAAATACAAAATCTGAGATTTTCTTTATATTTAATCTTCTGTTTTTTTTTTTTTTATACCTAAACCACGTATTCTAGTAGCAGGTACAGTGTGGAAAATTTTGCCCATAATTACACATAAACATAGGCACACACACACACATGAATAACCGAGGAAAATTATTTTTTTCATTTTTCCGTTGTCGATAGATTAAGTAGTGTTTTTCTCCAAATATTGGAGACGAATAGTTAACTGCGGCCAGTGTGACAACATTCCAATGACTGATTCCAGTAAAAGAAAAGAAATGCAGTAAAATAAAAAGATGTATTTATCAGTGTGAGAGAGAGAGACAGTGTATGTATGTATGTATGTATGGATGGATGGATGGGTGGATAGGTGGCTGTTTGGGCGTGCATGTACCTTTTTCACAATGCTTGCCGTAGTAACCCTCAGGACAGGCACATTTTTCAGGAGATATACAGGTCCCATTATTTTCACATTTCGGAAAACACATAGCTGTATAATAAAAAAAAAATAGATAAGTAAAATATAAAAATAAATAAAATTTTAAATAAATAATTTTTCTGGAAAATATACATTTTAAATAAATAATTTTTCTGGAAAATATACATTTAATATAAATAATTATAATAAATCTCCTTCGTAGTCAGTGTCCGCCAGGGTATATCACATGTTTGAAAAGCTGTGTGAATTAGAAAATGATCCAACGAAACTATTGACAAACGTCGAGGTGTTATGTCTACGAAAGAGTGTATCCTTACACTACGGAATGAGAGATTATTCTACGAAATAGCATTTAAAAACCAATATCTATAATGGTAAAGACCCCCTTCGCTTATGAAGCACCATGGGATTGCACCTAGAAAGTTACTTTCCGAAACACAAGTCCAGGCAAGGTTGTTTATGGAAGACCAGTAGTCGCCCATGCATATCAGCCTCCCCTCTCCACGCCACCGATGTTGTCCAAAGGAAAAGCAAAGGGGTCGATACAGCTTGGCACCAGTGACGTCGCAATTCATTGCTACAGCTGAGTGAACTGGAGCAACGTGAAATAAATTGTCTTGCTCAAGAACACAACACGCAGCCCGGTCTGGAAATCGAATTCACTATCTCATGATTGTGAGCCCGGCGCTCACAAAGAATATTCACCTCAAAGAATACAGTAATTCCTCACCATATCGCGGTTCACACTATCGTGGTTTATTATTTAAGCTTACGTCGATTCCTCTGTGGTGGTGTTTTGCATTTATAATAAAATAAATATATACAAATTATAAAAATAATTGTAAAAAATATACATTACAGTACTGTTTCTACTTCGTAGATTTTCACCAATCGCGTGGGGTTTGGAACGCAACACCCGCGATAGTCGACACTTATTTCATCGACTCCGAAGGATGAAATGTAAAGTCGATCCAGGGGGATTGAAACTCAGAACGTAACGACGGACGAAATGCTGTTAAGCATTTTGCCCGGCCTGCTAACAATTCTGTCAGCTCATCCCCTCAGTTAAAACTAAACTATCAGCTACTATAAAACACCTTTACAAGGTAGAGCTTTCTGGAAACAGCTATCCTGTATGTAGACACTAAGTACTTCCTGTCTTTTCTGCCTCGATTTCTGAACTACTAATATTCTATGAAGAAGGAGAACAGAAAAGCGAATTCTATGAATTTATTCCAGACTAATTATTTATTTTCTATGTATTGGAAATGTATTGCACCATAAAATGTTTATGTCAATTTGTATCATACTGATGATTTCTGAAAAGAATAAAATAGTGCTATACATAATTATAACTGACTAGAAATTTTAGGAAGTTCGTAATAAGTCAGAAACAAAAGAATTTTATATATATATATATATGTGTGTGTGTGTGTGTGTGTGTGTGTGTGTGTGTGTGTGTGTGTGTGTGTGTGTGTGTGT
>NC_069000.1:37071646-37072641 GCF_001194135.2 Octopus bimaculoides | reverse complement strand
ATATATATATATATATATATATATATATATATATATATATATATACACATACAAATACAAATATATACAACCCACGCACGCACACATAGGAGAGACGTCTATGTATGTGTTTGTGTGTGTGTGCATATGTGTATGTGTGCGTGTGTGTGTTAGCATGTTTGTGTGTGTGTGTGTGTGTATGTGTGTGTGTGTGTGTGTTAGCATGTGTGCGTATGTGCGTGCGTCTGTGTAAGTGTGTATTTCTGAGGAAATGAACTCGCCCATAATAATATCAGACCGTCAAGCTAGGATTTAATCATTTAAGCGACATTAATAAAATAATAAAAAAAAAAGAAAACATGTTTAAAAACTTAATTTCTGAAACATCGAATCAACAAAAAACCAAAAAAACTTTGTAAAACAACACAAATAAAAAGGGTCAAGACAGATGAAAAACACCCTATAACGAATAATAAACAAAAGTATTATGGGATCACAGAAAACATACTTCCGACGTGTAAACTTGATCGCTATTTTTTTTTCCGATTGTGTGACTGTATGTACATATTTTGTATATGTATGTATATGAATGTACACACACAAAGTTTATATATTCTAGTAGTTTCTGTCATTGGACTAGGACCATGCTGGAGCAGCGCCTCGAAAAGTGTAGTCGAGCAAATCGACTACATTTAATTTATTCTATCGCTCCTTTCGTCGAACCGATTTGTTCGACTAAAGGCGGCGCTCCAGCATGGCCGCAGTCAAATGACTGAAACAAATAAAAGAATAAAAGAATAAATGCTTTATGTATGTATGTATGTATACTCGACGGGCTTCGACACAATTTCTGTGAATGAAATCCAGGCAAAAAAAAATTTGGGGGCCTAGGACTGAACTCGAAACCACTCAGTTACAAAGCAAGCTTCTTCACCACACAGTCATGCTTGTGCCTATTTATTTATTTATTTATTTTATGTAGTAATTTGAGAACATTTGCGTTGTTGCTTAGCGGT
>NC_069000.1:37068778-37070399 GCF_001194135.2 Octopus bimaculoides | reverse complement strand
CCGATTTGTTCGACTAAAGGCGGCGCTCCAGCATGGCCGCAGTCAAATGACTGAAATAAGTAAAAGATTTAAAAGCAGCAGAAATATAACAAAAGCTGTTACTCAGAGTTCCACGTTCCCGTTCGTCGGACAGTTTTGTTAAAATAGAACAGGAATAACGACATAATTAAAACTAGTTAAAGGATACACCTTTGAAAATGGATTTGTTTCATTGATCCTTTCAATTAACGGTCTTAAGCATGCAAAGAACAAAATAAACAAATGAATGAATTCAATATAAATTCATCCTATTATAAAAATACGAAATATAATTATTTGCAAATGTATTTTGAATCCGCTCTTCGATTTAAGTTTTTCCTCGATTTAAGGTTTTCCTCCATGTCTACGTTTCGATTTCGAAGCCCTAATCAACCGTAACCCTAACCTTAACTCTAACCCAAACCTCAACCCTAATATACGATGTTCTCTCTCTAAGTTGGCAGCGTTAATAAGAAAATACAACAAAAATGAGAGCTTTACTATTTAAAACAGAGCGCCTGCTTTTAGCGTTTGGTTTATATTTAAAATAAATACTCTTAAAGAGTCGCTTTATTGTAAGAAAACCACTTGCTTTATGGCTATTTAATTTCGTCGTTTCTACGAAAAGTGATGATGTGTCAGCCTTAATTATTACTCTGTCTGTCAGAGGACGGAGCAGGTGTTAATATCTTAGAAAAGAAAAGAAAGAAAAAAGGTAAGAAAAACGTTGGTGAGATTTTAATCAGACGACCGTGATATGTTCTGACTTAGTGTTTCCGAGATAATTTTCCCATTTACTAATAAACTAATGAAGTCCGGATATGAAGAAAGAAAGAAATGGAGAAAGAGTGTGAGAGAGAATGATGATTTTATAGAATGAAATACAGGATTTAGCAATGTTTTTTTCCGTCCATATCATTATATCAGCGTCTTTCCTGTCATTGCTATTTGACGCTTCCAATTCACAGACGATCCTTACCATCTCAAACTCTATCTAATTTATCCTTCAAGTTTTCATTGTACATTTAGCATATCGTATCGTTCACATAAGCTTCCAGATGCTGCAGATCGTTTTTTTTTTTCTTTTTTAATCTTCCCCGCCCATCTTTGGTTTCCATAAAAGATAACACTTTCGCATAAGAATCATGTTGTCTGCTTTATGTGTATTTTGTTTTTAAATCTCTTTTTATTCTCCCTTTTATTCCCCCCTTTCTTTCCGTCTTCCTTTTCTTCTGTTGCTCTCACATGTTCAGCAGACATTTCATTTCCCATTCACAATGAATTCTATCCAGAGAGAGAGAGTTCTCTACAATACCCTACACACATCTCGCGCTCATGAAAACGACTAAGTTTTAGAGGAAATAAAATACACACACACATACAGCAGCATACATACAGAAACACTTATACACACGCAAACATCTTTCAAAGATCTGTCATAATGTTGTAATTGGTTTGAGGATTGCAAATGCTTAAGATGCCAAATACTACTTATATAATGACTGAATTTAGATCCTCGGCAATTATCCAAATGCACTAAAGCCCATTCGCTTTCATTAGACGGCTACGTTAAACCCTATTTTTTTCTACTCTAGGTACAAGG
>NC_069000.1:37066954-37067631 GCF_001194135.2 Octopus bimaculoides | reverse complement strand
GGTCGGCCCGAGGCTATAGCAGAAGACACTTGCCCAAAATGTCACACAGTGGGACTGAACTCGGAACGATGTGGTTGGTAAGAAAGCTTTTTACAACACAGCTATGCCTCACTAGTCACAATATATATCCTTAATATTTCGCCTTCATTTTTTTTTTTTGTTTTGTTTTTTTTTTTACTTCTAGTTATTGGGCTAAAGGCATACGGAGATCAGTGCCTTAAAGAGTTTTAGTCGAAGAAATGGACGTACATACATACAGACAGACATGCGCATATATATTTAAATGATAGACTTCTGTAAAGTTTTACAGATATTTTTCAGTTCAAGTGGTGGATTAGATTTGTAGTCTTCGAATTAGCTTTCTCCTTTCTGGTTTTGAGAAGCCTAATTTCTCAAGATTGGTATTTAGACAGTGTGTTACACACCCCAGGGTCCCAATAATTACAGGTATAAACCCGAACTTGTAATCTGGATAGAGTAACATATGTATGTATGTATCTGTAATCTGGATAGAGTACATATGTATGCATGATATTACTGAGTTTATTGCAAGATTTCTGGCCTTTAGAGAAAGATGCGGTTTCTAACCTAGATCCAAGGCTACTTCACTGGAATTTCAGCATTAACAACAGAGTATTTTTGTTTGTATGTATGTATGTATTACGTATGTATGTATA
>NC_069000.1:37062984-37066786 GCF_001194135.2 Octopus bimaculoides | reverse complement strand
TGTCTACCAAATTTATATTCTCAAAGCGTTGGTCCACCCGAGAAATAGTAGATTTGTTAGACTAAAGGTTTCAAAGCAACGCCCCAACATGACTGCAGTCTGATGATTGGAACGATTAATAGTAATGAGTATAAAGGATATGTATTATTACTTATGGTGGAGGCGCATGGCCTAGTGGTTAAGGTGTCAGCACCATGATCGTAAGATTGTGGTTTCGATTCCTGGACCGCGCGATGCGTTGTGTTCTTGAGCAAAACACTTCATTTTCACGTTGCTCCAGTCCACTCAGCTGGCAAAAATGAGAAACGCTGCGATGGACTGGCGTCCCGTCCAGCTGGGGAACACATACGTCATTGAAACCGGGAAACCGGGCCCATGAGCCTGGGTAAGCTTTAAAAGGGCGCATTTATTTATATTTATTATTACTTATATAGGATGTACGAAAAACGATGAATCATTTTCAAGGGGTACGGAGCAATGAAAAGGTTAGGGACCAGTGGTCCAGAGGCTCCTTCATTGATTCGTGTAGCCGTAAATGGGTATATTGTGATGATGGTGTTGATAGAAACGGTGGTGATTGTGATGGTTGGTGGGGAGGAGGTTCGTTTCGTTTGCTAAAGAAGAAAAAGAATGGGGGTAAGAAACAGTAAAAGAAGCTAAGCCGAAAAGTAATTCAGCTAAAGAATGGTAACTGCGTTTCGTGGGGTGGAGGGTGTGGAAATGGAAGGGGAAAGGCGAAGGGGAGACAGTATAAAAGAGTTGCCGAGCTTTGATTTAGAAAACCCGAAGCAGTGGAGTTGGACGCTTGAGTTCACTTACTAACAAATTACAACAGAAACAGTTGGCAGGGGTTGGCAATGAAGAATAAACATGACAGGCGGTCAGGGATTATCTGCAGTAGTAGTAGTAGTAGTAGTAGAAGTAGTAGGGAAGGATGAGAAATTGTTTCTAGAATAGACGCTAGGCCAGTAATGTGAGAAAAGTTAGTTGTATTGACCCCAGTATGTGACTGGTACTTGATTTTATTTTCCCCTGAGAAATGAAGGAAAAAATAACCAACAAAAGGTTGTAATTTTAAATACATAGGTATATGTCTAACGCTCTGAGGCAGTGCTTTCTAAAGTGTTTTCTTAGAAGTAGTGGAAAATTTTATTCTGGTTTTGTGGACAAAGAAAGGGCGATAGAAGCCTTTTCCTGTTAAAATATGAACATTAAAAAAATTTGAAGAAGCTGAAAGATGCTGAAATGCATGCGATCTGCGATTCCAATAACGTCGTTCACAGCTCCACTTGGCTCCACTTGGCTCCACTTGGCAACAAAAATGTAGGGCTTTCATCTGGGACTATCTCAGCAGCAAAAGGTCTTATTACGTCCGAATACATACGAACGCGTTAAATATGACTTTACAGGAATATTTTCATTCATCGCTGCTTCGCACGACATTATTTATTTAATATATAATATTAGGCTAAACTGCCTATTTTCCACAGTCAATAATAATGACAATAGTAATACCAACAAGAATAAAAGATGTCGAATATGTGGGTAAACAAAACTAAATATATACCATCTGTGCTAGTAAATTGCAAACATGAAACTAAAGCATAATGCGCTTACTTGCATTGTTGTAGTCTTCGAATAAGTCACTCCGCTGTTATATACGAAATATGCATAGGAGTGGCTGTGTGGTAAGTAGCTTGCTTACCAACCACATGGTTTTGGGTTCAGACCCACTGCGTGACACCTTGGGCAAGTGTCTTCTACTATAGCTTCGGGCCGACCAAAGCCTTGTGAGTGGATTTGGTAGACGGAAACTGAGAGAAGCCCGTCGTATATATGTGTATATATATATATATGTGTGTGTGTATGTGTGTATGTGTGTTTGTGTTTGTCCCCCCGCCATCGCTTGACAACCGATGCTGGTGTGTTTACGTCCCCGTAACTTAGTGGTTCGGCAAAAAGAGACCGATAGAATAAATACTAGGCTTACAAAGAATAAGTCCTGGGGTCGATCTGCTCGACTAAAGGCGGTGCTCCAGCATGGCCGCAGTCAAATGACTGAAACAAGTAAAAGAGTAAAAGAGTAAAAGAGTAAATATATATATATGCTTTCGGGGAAAGCCTTCTTATTTCTGTCGAGGTCTTATATGCCCCATTATTAGACTATTTTCCTTAGTCATTGCACGGTGATCGCCATAAGCTTTAAGCTTATATAAAAATACAATATATATATATATATGTATCTTCAAATTTTCAAACTGTGGTTTTGAAATGTTTTGTTGTTTTTTTTTCCACTTTATATCATAGTCATCGATATCGGATCAATAAACAGAGATACAGATATAACAGTTGTCTGATGATGGTGCTGGCAGCGCCGGTTTCTTTAAATTCTTATCGTTCATATCGGCAGTTTTAGATTAGTTTTAGATATAGTCGAAAAGACAATTAACGTCAGAGGAATTATTAAACGATCTTTATATAGGGCAGCCATTTTATAATGCATAGAAAGACGCCGAGTGTCATAACTGCTAGGTATGTTTGTATGTATGTATATCCTGCAAGGCGTCCAAGGCGCCAAAGGTACTAGATAGGCACGGTAGGATTTTAAGTTCTGTCACCAACGACCCAAAGGCAAAGCACTCAATGAAAAATTCCGTGATGGAATGAAAGCACGTGTCCGCATGGTTGGTAACTTTCTGAAAACCTGCTGCAAGAGGCGCTCATCGTGGCCACGTTTATGCAAAAAAGCTTAGGTCCCTAGCAGGACTGAAAAGCCACATGCATGGTATTTTGAGAGTACAATCAAGCGATGACATTGCTCGAAATTGTGTTTCAACCATTGTGTATGTATGTATGTATGTATGTATGTGTGTATGTGTGTCATCTCTTTCTCTTTTAAATTTAGAGTAAATTTCGACCGGCCACTAATGTGGTAGCAAGGCTGTGACGGAGAGTATCTTTACTTAACCGTCATACTTTGAATTTTAAAATCTTGTGGATTTTCATAGTCACAAATGTATGTATGTATGTATGTATGTATGTATGTATGTATGTATGTATGCAGTCAGCAAATGAAATCCAGAGATTCTCGGTGTAGAAAACACTTTGTAGCGCTAAAATGATTCGGACTTAGACCTCGATGTCTTTACAAGGGACAAATTCCGTGAGGGTAAAGCGTAGCTATAAGAGGAATTCAGATGAGCAGATATGGAAGCAATTATGCAGATAGCGCACGCGCGCGTGTGTGTGTATATATGTATACATACATACATACATACATACATACATACATACATACGGAAAGAAAGTAAAGACTGAAGATTCTCAGAGGATGAATATTTAAGTATAAAAGGCGGGGAGCTGGCAGAAACGTTAGCACGCCGGGCGAAATGCTTAGCGGTATTTCGTCTGTCTTTACGTTCTGAGTTCAAATTCCGCCGAGGTCGACTTTACCTTTCATCCTTTCGGGGTCGATAAATTAAGTACCATTTACACACTGAGGTCGATGTAATCGACTTAATCTCTTTGTCTATCCTTGTTTGTCCCCTCTGTGTTTAGCCCCTTGTGGGCAATAAAGAAATAAGAAATGTTAGCACGCTGGGCGAAATGCTTAGCGGTAATTCGTCCGTCTTTACTTTCTGGGTTCAAATTTCGCCGAGGTCGACTTTGCCTTTCATCCTTTCGGGGTCGATAAATTAAGTACTAGTTACGTACTGGGGTCAGTATAATCGACTGACCCCCTCCCCAAAAATTTCGGGCCTTGTGCCTAGAGTAGAGAGGAATGTTTAAGTATAAATATAGG
>NC_069000.1:37061164-37062227 GCF_001194135.2 Octopus bimaculoides | reverse complement strand
TGTGTGTGTGTGTGTGTGTGTGTGTGTGTGTGTGTGTGTGTGTGTGTGTGTGTGTGTGTGTGTGTGTGTGTGTTTGAGTGTGTGTATGTGTGTGTCTGTATGTGTGTGTGTGTATGTGTACGTACGTACGTGTTTGAATATGATTCTATCTCCATATTTATTCATAATATTATAAAACATACCTCACCCACCCAGCTGTCAGTAAGCAGCCTTCTGCAAAGACTGGTTATAGGTACAACCTTCCCCTTCCATCCTCCTCCTCCTTTCCTCCTCTCTCTCTTCCTCTAACTGAATTTATAACAAAACAGAAACGCAGGGATCTATATCAGATCACTGTCAGTATTAACTCTTCGTCATCGTTTTGGGTGGTCCCTTCACCTTATAAACTTCTCTAACTATTCGCTGATGATACTAACTCAAGTGAAATTAATCGGAAGTAATCACCAGCCGGAAATAATCGCTAACCGGAAGTAATCGAGCTTGCAAAAAAAAAAAAGGGAGTCACTTGCAGTGAGCCTTAATAGAGGGATTGGAAGAAGGACAACAGTCAGAGAAGCTTGTGAGGAGGAATTATATTCAGCCTGATTAATTTCAATATGTCACCGTTTTGCATACTGCCTCCCTGACACAGGCACACGCATGTACACACACACGCACACAAACACACACACACACACACATACACATACACACACACTCACACACAACATATACAATCACATGTGCGCAGATACGTACATACGTGCATAAGGATACGTACACCCACATCTATACACATGGACGTGCGCAGGCGCACTTGCTACAGACTAGCTGGAACATATACGCACATGCGAATACATAGGTATATACATTCAAAGATGCACATACGCATGATCTCAGACGTATGCAGACGTACGCACACACGCACACACACACACACACACACACATGCACACACACACACACACACCAATGTGTGTGTATATTATATATATATATATATATATATATATAGAGAGAGAGAGAGAGAGAGAGAGAGAGAGAGAGAGAGAAATAGATAGAGAGAGATATAGACAGACATGTA
>NC_069000.1:37056966-37058443 GCF_001194135.2 Octopus bimaculoides | reverse complement strand
TTAATTCAACAAAAATAATAACAATATTTAACCAAAACATCTTTAAATGACAGTCTGGCCGTCTGTCAAGCAAATGGGAAGCAGTAATTGAAGTGGATGGTGAATATGCTCCGGAATAATCACTTAAAGATGTTTTTGTCACATGTTATTGTTTTTGTTGAATAAAATTTGTTGAAAAAAAGCCGCAATAATTATGCACCAACCCAATAGAAACATCGATGTTAGGGAATCCGACAGGTGGCAGCACTGGACAGATATGATGTTTTTACACCTTTTTTTTTTTTTAGCATAAGAGAGAATTTTTTCTCCACGGAAACTAGTGAATTTGCCTTGAACTGTTGAAATATGTCACAAACATATTTTAACTAACCCAAAGTTCGCTTATGCTTAAACACTGCTTAGCGATGTTATTACCGTAATTACATATAGGCACATGTGTGGCTGTGTGGTAGAAGCTTGCTTCCCAACTACATGGTTCTGGGTTCCGTCCCACTACGTGGCACCTTGGACAAGAGTCTTCTACTGTAGCCTCGGGTCGACCAAAGCCTTGTGAGTGGATTTGGTAGACGGAAACTGAAAGAAGCCCGTCTTATGTGTGTGTGTGTGTGTGTGTGTGTGTGTCTTTGCGTTTGTGTTTGTCCCCACATCACTGCTTGACAACCGGTGTTTCTGTATTCATGTCCTCGTAACAGCAAAAGAGGCCGATAGAATACGCACTAGGCTTAAAAATAAGTCCAGGCGTCGACTAAAAACCCTTCAATGCGATGCTCAAGCTTGGCCGCAGTCAAATGACTGAAACAAGTAAAAGAATAAAAGAATACATATGTATGCATCAATGCTTGTATATTTGCATGTACGTATGTATGCCCATCTATAGACCATACTTAAAGCATATACAGCGTTGATAGGCCAGCTGCTGCACCATTCGTCCTGATATAACCTCTATTACGGATGGGCGAAGTATTTCATGACCTCTCCCCCAGCAGCCAGTGAGAACACCAGATGCATTTCGGCTTTTGGGGGGCTTCTTCAATGATGTATACTAGCAACCAGCCACATGCCTTGATGTTATAGGCTACAATGAATAACCCGTTCACTGATTTTGCGAATAACCGCACGACTGAATAAAAATCCCATATATGCAATTGAAGCAGAATTGAATTAAAATAGCCACCTATGTATCATAATTAATGGTGCACTCACTGGCTGGTGTCGGTGGAGAGGATTTTTTCCTCATCTGATATTTATTTTTTAACATAGCATAGCGATAAGATGTTATCTTAGGACAAATACTGCAGTGATTGGCCTATCAACGGTGTATATACATTAAGTATGATGCGGCGGCGGCGGCGGCGGCGGCGGCGGTGGTGGTGGTGGTGGTGGTGGTGGTGATTGCATGGGGGTGGGGTGATATTTAGGAGATGTTAATGGTGAAGGAGAAAATAACGAGTGAAGGAAAAGAGAGAGAGAGGGAGGG
>NC_069000.1:37053104-37054214 GCF_001194135.2 Octopus bimaculoides | reverse complement strand
ACCAAAGTCTTGTGAGCGGATTTGGTAGACAGAAACAGAAAGAAGTCCGTCGTATATATGTATATGTATATATATGTGTGTTTGTATATGTTTGTGTGTCTGTGTTTGTCACCCCACCATCGCTTGACAACCGATGCGGGTGTGTTTACGTCCCCGTAACTTAGCGATTCGGCAAAAAGAGACCGATAGAATAAGTACTAGGCTTACAAAGAATAAGTCCTGGGGTCGATTTGCTCGACTAAAGGTGGTGCTCCAGCATGGCCACAGTCAAATGACTGACACAAGTGAACGAGTAAACGAGTAAATAGGGAGTCGAGATTAAGGGGCAACCTGAGATAACAAGGAAGTCCGAGATAACGAGGAAATCCTAGGTGGTTAGGGGATCCGAGGTAGCGAGGGAGTCCGAGATAACGAAGGAGACAATGATTGAATCTGCGATAACGAGGTTGTCTGAGCTATCGAAGGTGCATGAAACAAAGTAGCCTGTGTTAACGAATTAGCCGTTACGTCACAGGCTCGTCCTGCCAGAAATAACAGCCAAATTGCCCTCAAATCACACTATCTTATTATCTTAGAAAAAGAATACAATTTAGATCAGTGGTTCACAACCGGGGTCCCATATGGCGCTTTGGGATCCATATAAGATTTTTGTTGTTAAAATTTATGAGCAATAAATTGCTTATATGTCTACAACACACAAAATGTTTTAACAGGAGTGGCTGTGTGGTACGTAGTTTGCTTACTAACCACATGGCTCCGTGTTCAGTCCTACTACGTTGCACCTTGGGCAAGTGTCTTCTACTATAGCCTCGGGCTGACCAAAGCCTTGTGAATGGATTTGGTAGTCATATACTGAAAGAAGCCCGTCATGTATATGTGTGTGTGCGTATCCTCAACATCGCTGGACATGTATATGTGTGTGTTTGTCGCCAACATCGTTTGACAACCGGTGTTGGTGGATTTACGTCCCCGTAACAAAGTGATTCGGCAAAGGAGACCGATAGAATAAGTACCAGGCTTCAGAAAATAATAATAATAATAAAAAACTACTGAGGTTGATTCGTTCGACTAAAGTTCTTCAAGGCGGTGCCCCAGCATGGCTACAATCTA
>NC_069000.1:37050812-37052982 GCF_001194135.2 Octopus bimaculoides | reverse complement strand
CCTCTCTCTCTCACTCTCTTTCCCTCTCTCTCTCTCTCGCCCTCACTCACATTCACACACATACACACACACACACACATACACACACACACACACATACACACACACACACACACACATACAAACATTCCAAATGTCTGCTACTTGTTAACACGAGGTGAATACACAACACTGTACTGTGTTCACATAGCTCCCACTTCACATATTCGCTATCGTTGTTGTTATTGTTGTTGTTGCGGTCGTTACCGCTGCAGCTGATGGTGCTGTCGTTTTTCTTTCGTCAGATAATAAGTACCATTGGTCAATTAGTCAGCCAATAATAACGAACAAAATCGGTTAGCAGTGGTTAAGTATAATTTCACCAATACTAACGAGCAAAATCGTTTACCATTGGTTAAGTCTGATTTAACCAGTGGTAACGACTAAAATCTGTTACCATTGGTTAAGTACAAACTAATCAATGGTATCAAACATAATTAGTAACCAATATTCAAGTATAACTTAACCTATGGTAACGAACAAGATCGGTAAACATTGGCTAAGTATAATTTAACCAATGGTATCGAAGAAATTCGGCACCATTGGTTAAGGAAAAATTTAATTAATAGTAACGAACAAATTCGGTTACCATTGGTTAAGTATATAGGTAATAAAGCAGTAATTCTTTGGATATATAATATCCCTTGGGTGGTTATTTAACACCTGACTGAATTTCAAAGCAACTGACACAACCCTTCTTTTAAAAGTATAGTAAACATGTATTCTACCAAAAGTATTGATTAATTCAACTAAACGTAAAATTATCTTTATTGTAGCTCGACATTAAATCGAACATCCCTCTCTCCCTCCCTCTCTCTCTCTTTCTCTCTCTCTCTCTATATATATATATACATATATATATATATATATATATATATATATATATATATATCCATGCGTGTGTGTATGTATGTATCTAGATAGATAGATAGATAGATAGATAGATAGATAGATAGATAGATAGATAGATGTAAAGAGCACGAAGTGTTTTTGCTTTAAGGGGGTTTTGTAATAGAAGGAAATAAATGGTAAATGGCATATGATTCTTTACTAATGTCTTTTATTAGACACCAGATGTGGACAGTGACGCCGTGGTGTTATATGAACATCTTGCAAGAAAATGAGCTTCGTAGTTTCCCAGAGACATAAGAAGATTAATGGGTTATAGAGCAACCATAAAAATTAACATTAAAGAACGAAATTAGCTCTATCCGCACTATCCACACGGAAACAAAACAATATATATATTAGCGACAGAGGCTGTATTAATACCGAGAAGTAATATCTATCCTCACTTAAATACTTAAACGTAGATGTTCTGTTTGAAAAAGCTTTACTGCGGTCGATACCCTAAGAGAAACATTCATATGGATTTTTGGTGCGAAATGTACACTTGTTATATCACTGGCGGGAAGATAGATCCCGCTATTCCCTGCGCCCAGACCCCCAGATCACATTATTTCGACCTTGCTTGATCTCGTCAATATGTAAACACTACAAAATCAGCACTCCTGCCAGTCGTTGAAGGTAAAAATGTCACTATCCTCTGGATTTCTCTAGTCAACACTGACAGAACGATCCAGGCTAATCGACCAAACATAATTATTAAAGAAAGGGAAGAAATAATACTTGTAGACCAATAAGATGTGTCTTCACTGATAAAAATATATTTGCAAAGGAATTTAGCAAATTAAGTAAATATAAGGACCTAGAAATTGAAATACAAAATATGTAGCATCTTAAAGAGAGGACTGTCCCTGTTATTGTAGGTGTCTTAGGTATGATGAAAAAGGGGTGTCAGAAACATCTAGATAAGATCCCAGGAGAACCATGTCTCAGAGAAATCCAAAAGATTGTGCTGACAAGTACTGCCCACATCCTTAGAAAAACCATATACATTTAAATGCTTGTGTTGTATTACATGAAGATATTTCGCTACTGCCCCTGCCACTTCCCCTCCCCAATCTTTCAGTCATACTATAACATCTCTTATCCTTCTCTCGCCCTAGGACGCTGGGTGTGTCTCGGCAAGTGATTGTAACAAACATGCAGATTAAAAGCAATAATAATAATAATAATAATAATAATAATAATAATAATAATAATAATAATAATAATAATAATAATAATA
>NC_069000.1:37047771-37050260 GCF_001194135.2 Octopus bimaculoides | reverse complement strand
AAACAATACCTCTGCCTTCACTAAGGCGGAGATAATAATAATGATGATAATAATAATAATAATAATAATAATAATAATAATAATAATAATAATAATAATAATAATAATAATAATAATAATAATAATAATAATAATAAAACTTGATGTCATTTTTCAATTTATTTTGGGGTCACTCAAGCGTAAAGTTTTGTTGACATTTACACTATTTCTTCTAAGTATCTCTGTTTGATAGATCTCTTCTGCAAATCTTCGAAAGCACTAACTCTCATTATCTTTTGAACGACTAGCTAATTCCCGACCTGTCAGAGCTAATCTTGTCAGGGCTGGGGGGAGGGGAGATATTCTTCTTTTCATTTTTCCTTTTTTTTTTCTTTCATGAATTCTTGAGATTTTCTGATTTGTAAAATATGTTCGATAGAATATAAACTTAATGGTAATTGGAAGTTTTTGATGTCCATGTTCTTCCAAGACCTTTCTTTTCTAGTGTTCGTCTTTATCATCATCAACTTCATAGTTCTATATTCATCTGACAGAATGGTAGCAGCAGAAGCAGCAGTAGCAGCAGTAGTAGTAGTAGTAGTAGTAGTAGTAGTAGTAGTAGTAGTAGTAGTAGTGGTAGTGGTAGTGGTAGTAGTAGTAGCAGCAGCAGTAGCACAGGCGGCAAGCTGTCAGAATCATTAGCACGTCGAGCAAAATACTTAGCAGTATTTGTTCCGACTCGTTCTTTACGTTCCGAGTTCAAATCCCGGCAAAGTCAGCTTTGCCTTTCTATCCCCTCCGAATCGTTAAAATAAAGCACCGTTATTTTCTGTTTGACTGCACTTTTTTGAAATTTTAAAATAAAGTGAAAATTTTCAAATTTGGAGTATTGATGTAATTTTTCATGTTGAATCTCAAGGCGTAATGCATTTGTTCCAGAAAAAAAAATTAAAAAAGCTACGGAGGTTTAAAATTTGATATTTTTTACCCAGTCAGAAAACAGGGTTTGGAAGGTGTTATTTTGTGCGTGACTGAAATCGTAAGACAACAAAACAAAAATGTCAATATTGCGGCGATAGCACGTATTTTAAGCATTTAATAAGCGAAAAGTGATCCCAAAACGAGTAAGCAACACATATTTTATAGTTTTAAGTATTCAAGAGTTGGGTATTGAAAATGCAACGTAAAATATCCAAAAACAGCAACAGATGGATACATATAAGAAAATACAGCTTAAAATATGAACTGGTAGACACAAGTGGTTTTTTCGTAAATAAGATTCCAACGCTTGGCTTGTTACTATGGGTTTCGATTGGTTAAGATTACCCAAAATTTGCAAACTTTAAAAACTATTAACTCTTTAATTATTGAATTATAGCGAAAATGAATTTCATGTCAATAATTAGCATACTGAACTACATCAATACACCAAATTTGAAATCAATTGAAACAAAGTTGAGGAAATTGAAAAATGGCTGCCAGACAGAAGCGATCTTAAAACACCAGTGGAGTACTGGGCTCAATGTAATCGACTTGTTCTCTTTCCTTCAAGAATTGTTGCCCTTGACCCCGTAACGGACCAGCACCCAGTTTAGGGAGGTTTGTCGTGACCTTGATCACTTATATGTTATGGAAACCGGGTAACCAGTCCCGGAGCTTGAGGCAAAGAAAAGAAGGAGATAGCTTAGACCAGTCATGGGCAAACTGCAGCCCGCAGGACTTCCTGTATGGCACGCAAATGAAGAACACTTCACCAAGTGTGGAAGCAGTACAGCGTTAGCCCGGAAATGAGACAATGCTGCATCGGCGTCCTTCGTGTGACAAGCTCACATTGTGCTGGGATACGGTGCTTCAACACTGCAGAGAGCGAGCTATTTGTATAGTCCATAGTGAATCTCCACAGAGCCGATGTGTCAGCAAGGACGCCTCAAACAGCTTGATCTGCTACAGATCAGTTAATTATCGGGTATTTTATGCCTGTTTGATCCGCTACTAAAATACAAGCAAGTAGACGAGGAGATTAAGGATTTCTGTTGCAATGTTCAAGGCGCCAGAAAATTAGTGCGAGGCTGGATGAAGGAAGATCAGTCTAGAGGCTAATCAACAGAATGTGAAAATGCTGTGCTTTCACCAAAAGCATCAAGCATTAAACTTCTACAAATTCCGATCCGGTCTGTAGCGTTGTGTGTTTGAAACATGGCCCTTAAGAGTGGCTGTCTCCAAACGAGTGAGGGCGTTTGTGACTAAGTGCTACAGCTGAGCACTAAAGATCAGTTAGAGGTCCCTTAGAACGAAAGATCCAGTCCTAGATGAAATGAGAGAACAAATGTAATTAGATGGAAAAAGAACATAAGTTTATGTCAGGGTCGATGAACCTGGATAAATTACCCCAAGCAGAGTAAAAATGAAATTCTTGCGGGTAATGAGGACTCATTCGGCATAAGTAAAATTGTATAAAAAAGAAACGTATTCCTTGTTACGACAGAAATTTTTCTTCTGTCAACACTGCA
>NC_069000.1:37045760-37046860 GCF_001194135.2 Octopus bimaculoides | reverse complement strand
AAAAAAAAAAAAAAAAAAAAAAAAAAAACAGAAACTAAAAGTAAGTAAAACATAATATATTTATCGGTGGAAATTATGATTTAAAAAATTAATTATTATAATTAACCTGACTTACCGTGAGCTTTGCAATGCTTTCGAAGTCTGAACTTTATCGGTGACCCTTCAATGGCTTTGCCAGTGTGGTCAAATACCTGAAGGCCAAGACTGAGGTGAGCCACACCATCTTTATGTCCAGTGCAAGGAATGGCTACTTGAAAGTCTAATAAAAGCAATAAATAAATCAATAAATCATTAAATAGATAAATAAATAAATGAATAAATAAAATAAATGATCGGGAAATGAATAATAACGAAAATGGGATGGGTTTCGGGATGGGAATATAGAAATGATAACGGCGGAAGAAAACCTTAACGTGTACTATATGAACTGTATTTATTATGATAATGAATTCATTCTGCGAATACAATGCCATTGTAATAATGTAAGATGACGCAGGATGGAGAAATGCTTAGTGACACCTGCTGCACGAAAAACAAAATGTAAAGCCGGTACTGATATACATAATTTATTGAGCAACGAAATTCTAATTAATTCATAGAAATTAATGTAAATTCCTAAGGGCGGTGAGCTGGTTGAATTGTTATCACTCCGGACAAAATGCTTAGCGGTGTTTCGTCCGTTTTTACGTTCTAAGTTCAAATTCCGTCGAGGTCGACTTTACCGTTCATCCTTTCGGGGTCGATAAAATAAGTACCAGTTTAGCACTGGGGTCTTTGTAATCGATATAGCCTCTCCCCCGAAACTGCTGGCCTTGTGCGAAATTTTGAAACTATATTCCCTGTTTTTTTTTTTTTTTGTCGGGGTGTTTTAGGTTTTTACCAGAAATAATAACTAAACTACTGAATTTGATCTCCTTGTGCCAGAATATTATAATAACCATGTTTGTCGGCGTAAGGGATGCACTCCCGTATAAGACGCACCCTTACTTCAGAAGTATATTTTGTCAATGAAAACAAATTTATTGTTTCATCATAGAGTTATAAAAGAATACCTCGAAGTGCTTTATATAGGCGCAAATGTATGATTCTGTACATGTAAG
>NC_069000.1:37043005-37045163 GCF_001194135.2 Octopus bimaculoides | reverse complement strand
TATATATATATATATATATATATATATATATATATATGTATGTATGTAAGTATGTATGTATGTATGTATGTATGTATGTAAGTATATGCGTGTGTGTGTATTTACGTGTGTGTGTGTCTTTGTGTCTTGTTTGTCGCCCACAATCATTTGACAACCGATGTTCGTGTGTTTACGTCCCTGTAACTTAACGCTTTTTCAAAAGAGACCGATAGAATAAGCATAGGCCTACAAAGAATAAGTTCTGAGTCGATTTCTTCCACTAAAAGACACTTAAAGGCGGTGCTCCAGCATGACCGCAGTCAAATGACTAAAACAAGTAAAAAATATATATATAAATATAGCTATCTTTTATTTTTCATCTTTTCTTTTACTTGTTTCAGTCATTCGACTGCGGTCATTTTGAAGAAGTTTAGTCAAGGACGTAAACACACTAACACCGGTTGTCAAACAGTGGTGAGGAACAAAGATAGACAGAAAGACACACACATATATAATATATGAAGGGCTTCTTTTCAGTTTCCTTTCATCAAATTCACCCACAAGGCTTTTATCGCCTCGAAGCTGCAATAAAAGACACTTGCCTAAGGTGCCATGCAGTGATACTGAATCTGGAACCATGTGGTTGAGAAACAAGCTTCTTACCACACAGCCACAGTTATATAATCGGACAATCTGGGTACGAAGGCCTTAAATCACCAGGGTTACCCATGTGAAACTCAAAAGATATTTAAAGAAAAATGCTACGATCAGCGAGAAAATGAATCCCAACCACCTTTTTGTGCGCACAATTTGTGACAGACCCATGCCTTTCTTTTGCTGGGCTCAGATCACATTTGTGGACCCATGGAAAATGAACCTCCACCAGCTACTCTACTTCTGCATACCTGTCAATACCATGTATGCCATAAGGTCCGCAATTCTAACGGAGGCCTCAAAAGATATTTTAAGATCCACAAGGATCAGAACTTAATTGCAGCTCTTGGTGGTCCAAAGTAGATATGTAATTTATGTGGGTGTCTTTTGAAAACATTGCCTAGTTTAAAAAGCCATATCAGACGCCATGATGGATCTAAGGTGTAAGTAGAAGAAGTGGTAGACTCTGTATAAGGAGTAGACAACTACTATATAAGCATACATAAAGTATGTTACTGAGATTAGTGGAGAGAGAGAGAGAGAGAGAGTATAAGGCGCAGAGCAAGATTTCGAACAGACAAGTTCGTACGGCAAATATTTGTTGTTGGCACTCCGTCGCTTACGACGTCGAGGGTTCCAGTCGATCCAATCAACGTGAAAGTAGCTGAGCACTCCACAGACACGTGTACCCTTAACGTAGTTCTCGGGGATATTCAGCGTGACACAGTGTGACAAGGCTGACCCTTTTGAATTAGAGGTACAACAGAAACAGGAAGTAAGAGTGAGAGAAAGTTGTGGTGAAAGAGTACAGCAGGGTTCGCCACCATCCCCTACCGGAGCCTCGTGGAGCTTTAGGTGTTTACGCTCAATAAACACTCACAACGCCCGGTCTAGGAATCGAAACCGCGATCCTATGACCGTGAGTCCGCTGCCCTAACCACTGGACCATTGCGCCTCCACCACGGCAAATATTAGTAAGCCACACGCCAGCACTAGATACACCCGGTCTGTTGTCGTGATCAGCCTTGCAGTTGCATTATTATTATATGTACTTGAATCGCTTGCTGGCACTTCAACTAAAGGGAACACTTGTGGGGAGATTATGAACATAGATAGCATTGCTGACAACTTAATTTCTATTTATTTCTGAACGAGCAAAGCAATCCTATAAGGTTAGCTTTTAAAAAACTTCATTTTCACCACTGGGCAGTAAGTATGTCTTCTTTTTTTAATTTTACAAGAGACAAACAGGATCGTATTTATAAAACTACAACGATATCATAACCGTCTGCAGAGTTACTTGAAACATGAGTAGATTAAAAAGTAACAAGGATAAAGATTATAATGATAATAATAATAATAATATCTACAACAATAGAAGCGATAAAAATGACGACGCGACCAATGGGTGTTAGTGTAATTTATCTTATTAAATCTTTTGATACATGAATGCATATACACGTATATACATAGATACATACAAATATATATATATATATTATACATATATATATATATATATATA
>NC_069000.1:37040137-37042105 GCF_001194135.2 Octopus bimaculoides | reverse complement strand
CGGTAGATGATAGTGGAGGCGCAATGGCCCAATGGTTCGGGAAGCGGACTCGCGGTCATAGGATCGCGGTTTCGATTCCCAGACCGAGCGAAAACACCTAAAGCTCCACGTGGCTCCAGCAGGGGATAGTGGCGAACCCTGCTGTACTCTTTCACCACAACTTTCTCTCACTCTCACTTCCTGTTTCTGTTGTGCCTGTAATTCAAAGGGTCAGCCTTGTCACGCTGTGTCACGCTGAATATCCCCGAGAACTACGTTAGGGGTACACGTGTCTGTGGAGTGCTCAGCCACTTGCACGTTAATTTCACGAGCAGGCTGTTCCGTTGATCGGATCAACTGGAACCCTCGTCGTCGTAAGCGACGGAGTGTCAACAGGGTATGACAATACTTTTATGACCACCCTATACAATTTTGATATTCTAATTTTGGAAGAAGTTAAGTAATTCTGAGGTAAGAGATAAGTCGAATGTATCGATTGATCCTAGTATTTGACTGGTACTTTATTTTATCAATCTCGAAAGAATGAAAAGCAAAGTTGACTTCGGGGGTATTTTTTAACACAGAATATAAGGAGTCGGAAGAAAAACTGCTAAGCGTTTTATCCGGTGTGATAACGATTCTGCCAACTAGCCACCTTATTGCACAATCTTATATGCACACAAACAAGCAATCATTTATACAACCACATACACGCACACACATACTAATATAGAACATTTTTCATTGTATAATTTAATACGTACACATATGCAGAAACATGAACGAATCACATACATACTTGAGCTTTGGCACATTGAGAAACACACACATACACACACACACACACACACACACACACACACACACACACACACACACACACACACACATACATACATACATACATACATACAAATTTACATTCACACACATTTAGACAAGTATACTAAAATTGCACCGCTGACAGCCACATATACGCATTTATATAAACATACCAAAAGTGCACCACAAAAACACACACATACATACACATTTACATTTCGAATGCAATAATAAGTTTTTCAAGTTTCCAAGTTTACGCGAGTCGTTTGACCTCAGGTTCAATCCCTCCACCAGATTCTCCCTATCCACCCCCCATCACCCATGTCAGTTCCGATGTCAAAACACTTAACACGGGACGTCTAACTACCATTCGACAGCGACTGAGCCATGCACGCGCACATACACACGCACTCACGCGTACACACACACTTACTCACACGCACCTGCGCACACACAAATGCATGCACGGAAGCACACAATCTCAAAGAGAAGGAAACGATATGATGTTTTCACATCATTACAATCTTCATATGCAAGGCTTTCAAATAGAAGTAAACTGTAAATTTCCCTACATTATAGGTTTCGTGTATGTCTGCGAGTATGTGTCTGCGTGTGAGTGCTTGTGTGTGTGTATGTGTGTGCGTGTGTGTGCGTGTGCGTGCTTGTTTGTTTGTGAATTGTCTGCCTTTTATCTTTTACTAGTTTAAGTCAATGGGCGGTGGTCATGCTGGTGCACAAACTTGAACATTTTAAGTTGAACAGATCGACCCCTGTACTTGTTTTTGTTTTTTTAAGTCTCGTGCTTATTCCAGCAGTCTCTTTTGCCGAAACGCTACGTTACGTGAGCGAAAACAAGCCATACCCCATTGTCATGCGAGACGGGCACAAACACAAACATACATACATACATCCTGTACATACATAAATACATCCGTGCACGAACATACATATACATATACATATACCTATATGTCTACGTTTGTTTGCAATGTCCTGTACCCAGATATGCACCTATACATACAGGTGGATGTCGGTATGCACATACCTGTACGTATATATGCATATACTCATTTACTATTTGTTTTTACATGATTGAACGCAGCGTCTTCCAAATGTAAGTAGTTTTCGTAACTCATATCCTCCGACGCTACTCTATCTCTTTCTCGT
>NC_069000.1:37036711-37037166 GCF_001194135.2 Octopus bimaculoides | reverse complement strand
AGAGAGAGAGAGAGAGAGAGAGAGAGAGAGAGAGAGAGAGAGAGAGAGAGAGAGAGAGAGAGAGAGAGACTCAGAGAGAGAAACAAAGAGAAGAGAAAAGAACGAGGAAACGAATGGAATCAGGTTATTTTATGAATAAAATTTGTCAAAGATTGTAAAACATGGCAAAGGCAACGGCCAGGAACAAAAATGATCGCCGTTTAAAGATTTAGAAGAAACCAGTGTAAAACGAAGGTGGATAGGTTTTATTATCATCATCATCATGAGTAGTAGTAGTAGTAGTAGTAGTAGTAGTAGTAGGAGTAGGAGGAGGAGGAGGAGGGGTATAAGTTTTGTTGTTGGTCTATTTAGAAGGGTTTATTAATGTGAATGGGATCAGTAGAATTGGACGACAGTGGGTACAGGGGTTTGCTGGAGTGGAAGGCGGAGAGAGAGAGATAGGTAGAGAGAGCGAG
>NC_069000.1:37033003-37036485 GCF_001194135.2 Octopus bimaculoides | reverse complement strand
AAAGAAAGAAAGAAAGAAAGAAAGAAAGAAAGAAAGAAAGAAAGAAAGAAATAAAGAAAGGAAGGAAGGAAGGAAGGAAAGGAAGAAAGAAAGAAAGAAAGAAAGAAAGAACAGAGAATGGCTTCTATCGGCTTGACTGAAATCTCTTTTGTGGGGCTTGAAGGATGTCCTCGCGGAAACCTGAAAATAGTCTGCAAGAAGGTGCGTGGCTTAAGGGTTTGGCAGTCGCACTTACGATCACCAGGTCGTAGTTTCGATTCCAGGCCGTGGCCGATGCGTTGTGTTCTTTAGTAAAGCACACGTTGCTTTCTTGAGCAAAGTATTTCATTTCGCTTTAGTCCTGTCAACTCTGCGGCGGACTAGCGTCCCGTCCAGGAGTTAATGTTGTGATAAAAGGCGGATATTAGAGTTCTTATAGGTAAAGATTCTGTGAAAGTTGTATAAAAAAAATTGTGTTAGAATATAAGAAAGATGGCAGCAGTACAGTGCGCCGGTTACCTATCAAGGATACAATGTATGCGACGATACAAACTGATGCAGACCAGTTCAAAATATCAGAGGAAGTCATCTTTACGCCAGTAACCTCAGCATGAGAGAAATGCAAGAGGCAACGGGGAATTATTTGAATTGAAGTTTCAAATAATTCTTTCCAATTTGGGTACAAGGGCAGCCATTTTGAGGGGAGGTGAATGTCGATTACAATGAATCCTAGAGCTCAACTAGTACTCATTTTATCGACCCTAGCGGATAAGAGGCAAAGTCGACTTCGGTGGCATTTGAACTCAGAACTTAATGATTTTTAACAACATCACAGGATTCTGAATTTTAAAGAACGACACCATTTTTAAGACAGGTCTTAAAATACATACATTGCTGATGGAATATCCCGTGGAAGACGACCTATTAGTGTACATTTTTTGCTGTATGACCCGCACAAATGATTTGTTTATAATGATCAAATGTATGTGCTGTACTTCAGCTCACACTTTCCATCAAATCGATGTTTCCTGAACAGGTGCACGGTGTACTACGCGTCAGAGGTCAAAGTGATCGTAGAGCGACGTGAAATAAAGAGTTTTGCTCAAAAACACAACGCACCACCCAATCTGGTGATCGTGAGAGTAACACTCTAACCAGCAGGACTTATAAGGCCGGTTGCCCGGTTTCCATGGCGTATAAGTGACCGAGATTACAACATGTTCACTCAACGGGACGACAATCCGTTGCAGAGTTCAACGACAGCAATTTTTGAGGGAGAGGACGATTCGATTACATCGACCTCGGTACTTGACTAGAACATTATTTTATCGATCCCAAAGCGATGAAATGAAGGTTCACCTTTACAGATACAAGATCATATTCATAAGACTACAGCAATATCATAATTGTCTGCAAACTAGCTTGAAACTTGAATCGATTAAAAATGACAATAAAATTTTTAAAATAAATGCGCCCTTTTAAAGCCTAGCCAGGCTCATGGGCCCGGTTTCCCGGTTTCAATGGCGTATGTGTTCCCCAGCTGGACGGGACGCCAGTCCATCGCAGCGTTACTCATTTTTGGCAGCTGAGTGGACTGGAGCAACGTGAAAATGAAGTGTTTTGCTCAAGAACACAAAGCGCCACCCGGTCAAGGAACCGAAACCGCAATCTTACGATCATGGTGCTGACACCCTAACTACTAAGCCACGCGCCTCCACAAAAGTAACAATAATAACAACGAAATGCGAAGTTGATCTCAGAACGTAAAGAACCGAAATAAATGCCGCTAAGCATTTTGTCCGAAGAGCTGACGATTCAGCCATCTTGTCAGCTTACTGAATGAAGCCACAAATCTTTCAACAATGACAGGGTCTGAAATTTGGGAGGGGTGTGGCTAGTCGATTGCATAGATCTCCAGTTTTCAACTGGTACTTATTTTGGCACAAGCGGGAAAGCTGATTGCCTCGACCTCAATACTCGACCTCAATACTCAACTGGTACTTATTTTATCGACTCAAAGGACGAAAGGCCAAGCTGACCTTGATGATATTTGAACCCAGAACATAAAGAGCCTCAAGAAATGACGAAAAGCAGTTTGTGCGACGCGCTACATATTTTTCCAGTGTACTCCCTAATTGAAGTCACAGGTAATGCAGGGTTCAGAGCACCAACAAGTTGTTTCGTTTTAGCAGTAAAATCTCTATCAAACATAACCCAGTTTAGTCAACAAAATACGGCTTTAAACAACAATAACAAAAATAACGAGCTCTGAGAGCAGCATGGCTCTCCATCGGTAATCCAAAACACCTTTCCTTGCATCAGCCTTTGTGCCCAGTCCTTCATCCCAAGCCCATCATCCCTATGAAATCTCACCCCATCCCAAGCTCGTTTATGTCTTTCCTCTCTAAGTGTTAACCAGCAACAGTTTTAACGGAATACCAACGTCATTAAGGTCAACAACATATGTCTAGGGATGCCTGCAAGGCCCATGGGCTCTGTCCCTTCTTTTAGATTCAGCACATAAACTGTGAGAGGATCGGCACCGATAGACGCAGGGAAACCTTCAGCAGAATCAATCTGAGGATACTAGCAGTTCATCGGTTACGAAACGAGTGTTCCAGTTGATCCAATCAACGGAACAACCTGCTCGTGAAATTAACATGCAAGTGGCTGAGTACTCCACGGACATGTGTACTCTTAACGTAGTTCTCAGAGAGATTCAGCGTGATACAGAATGTGGCAAGGCTGGCCTCTTTGAAGTACAGGTACAACTCATTTTTGCCAGCTGGAGCAACGTGGAATAAAGTGTCTTGCATAAGGACACAACGAGCCGTCGGGAGTCGAACTCACAGCGTTACGATCGCGAGGCGAATACTCTACCCACTCAGCCACGGGCATTTACAAATGAATCTGAGAGAGGTGAGGTTGAAACGGACGTTCTAAATGCAGGTCGAACGATAGGATAGTAACAGAAATGGCGGCGGCAACGGCGGTCGTTCGAGGCGACGACGGTCGTTCGAGGCGACGACGGTCGTTCGAGGCGACGACGGTCGTTCGAGGCGACGACGGTCGTTCGAGGCGATCGGAGAATCACACAGATAGTAATGAAAGCAGAGCGGTGAGAACAAGACGTGGTTGATCCCAGAATAATTGAAAGCTATTGTTGATGATATACCGATGCCGTGATATTCAGGTGAGAGAAGCAGTGAGTGGGGGTAGAATTAAGTCTTTGAACGCGCTGACCCTACCTTTTAGAGGAAAGTTGGACAATAACCCCTAGACTGTAGAGATGGGTTACAGGTGAAGGAAGAGGAGGGCGGTTATGTCTCGAACAAGAATAAAGGGAGAACGATTGTGATTCCTTTTTTGTTTTGTTTTGTTTTGTCTCGTTTGTATACACATAGGCACACACCCATACATACATACATACATACATACATATACATTTATATATATATATACATGTATATATATATATACGTACACACAAAAACACGCACACA
>NC_069000.1:37030206-37032803 GCF_001194135.2 Octopus bimaculoides | reverse complement strand
ATATATATATATATATATATATATATATATATATATATATACACATACACATATATACATATACACACATATATATACATATATATATATATATATACATATATGTACATATATATATATATATATACATACATATATACATATACACATATACATATGTATGTATATATATACTTATATATACATACATACATACATACATACATACTTACATATATGTGCGTATATATGTGTGTGTGAGAGTGTGTTTGTATTTGTGTTTGTTTGTGCGTATATGTGTGTGTATGTTCGCATGTGTGTGTATATGTTCGCATGTATGTGTATGGCAAGAGGGAAAAAGTGACGTTGATGAATAGTGATATGGGGAGAGAGAGATTTACCTTTTCTTTTTTTTTCCCCTTGCAGGTAAGAAGAAAGAGGTTTTTTTTTAAAAAAAAACAAAGTAAAATCTCATAACTTTTAATAAATTCAAATTCGCACTCGCATCAGGTTACACTTGTCTTCTTGTCTATAAAGCCATATTAATCTCGCTTTGTATGAGGCAGACGACACTGGATCGGATCGACTATGACGCACACACACACACACACACACACACACACACACACACATACACATGCACACACTTACACATGCACACACGGACAGACACACGCACATGCACATACAAACACACTCACACACAGACACATATACACACTCACACACAAATTTACACATACACACTTGATACACATACACACACACAGGCACACATTCAGATGCGCGCACACACACATATACACACTCAGACTCAGATGCGCACGCACGCATACACTCAGATGCCCACACACACACACACACGCATGCACACACATTCAGATACACACACACACACGCACACGTAGATGTACGCGCTCACACACACACTGATATACATACGCATTCAGATACACATACACACACGCACGCATCCACACACTCTCAAATGCACATACACACAAACATACACAGATGCACACGCACACACACATACTCACTCAGATGCGCGCGCGCGCACACACACACAAACACACAAACGCACGCACACACATTTAGTGAATCGACACTTGGAACATTTGTTAAAATCTGTCTTATTTCCTTTCATAATCTAATGTTGAATTACTAGAATAATCTCATGAAGAATTACTAGAATAATCTCATGAAGAATTACTAGAATCCGCTGATTCCCTCCTTCGAGCATAGATGATAATAGCCTTTCTCTCGAGCTGCAAAGGTGCCTAAATCTTTCTTCAACTCCACCAAACAAAAATTACCCCATATCATCTAAACAAAAACCACAAACTTACATTAGATAATATATTAATTTCAAGTTTTGGCACAAGACCAGCAATTTCGAGGGAACTGGTAAGTCGATCACATCGACCCAAGTGCTCAACTCACATTTGTTTTATCGATCCCAAAAGAATGAAAGTCAAAGTCGACCTCGGTGGAATTTGAACTAGGAACATGAAGATTGACAAAATACCTCCAAGCAGTTTGCCCGGCGTGCTAACGATTCTGCCAGTTCGCCGCTTTTCGCATTGGATAATATATTCTTTTCTATTCTAGGCATAAAGCCCGAAATTTTTGGAGAGTGGACCAGTCGATTAGATCGATCCCAGTACGCAACTGATACTTAATTTGTCGACCCCGAAAGGATGAAAGGTAAAGTCTACCTCGGCGGAATTTGAACTCAGAACATAAAGACAGACGAAATACCGCAAAGCATTTCGCCCGGCGTGCTAACGTTTCTTATTTCTTTATTGCTCACTAGGGGGATAAACATAGAGGGGACAAACAAGGACAGATAAAGGGATTAAGTCGATTACATCGACCCCCCAAGTGCGTAACTGGTACTTAATTTATCGACCTCGAAAGGATGTCAGGCAAAGTCGACCTCGTCGGAATTTGAACTCAGAACGTAACGGCAGACGAAATACCGCTAAGCATTTCGCTCGGCGTACTTTTGCCGAACCGTTAAGTTACGGGAACGTAAATACACTAACATTGGTTGTCAAGCGCTGAAGGGAAGAACAAACACAAACACACACACACAAATATATCAGTTTCCATCAACCAAATTCACTCACAAGGCATGATGGCTCCGGGACTATAGTGGAAGACACCTGCACGACATGCCTCGCATGTGGGACTGAAACCAAAACCACATGGTTGTAACGCCAACTTCTTAACCGCACAGCCATGGACTGCGCTTGTGAAGGAAAGGGAATAATTTAGTGGACCAAGTTCACTCGCAACCCTACTCCTCAACGGATTCCATATAACAGAAGTTTGTTCAACAACGTGGATGTAGGTACCTTTATCTACCCCGACCCCGACCCCCCACTCCATTACTTACTTGTCCACCCGCTAGGGGCTGTATGTGTGGGGTTATCAGCTCTCTATGATCTACATTTAATATTACTACCCTTAAGCAGTGCGTGACTATACAAATACCATATACAAGTCGTACACACTCACACCCGCACAACACTCACATACACACACACTTTCATATACACACACACACATTTATAAAAACAAACAAATGTTCATATATATATATATATATATAT
>NC_069000.1:37027624-37029773 GCF_001194135.2 Octopus bimaculoides | reverse complement strand
TATATATATATATATATATATATATATATATATATATATATATATACACACACACGCACACACACACACATTGTTGTATATGTACGCTTTTACATATGTGCTTTTATGGCTGTGTATACATATATATGGGCGGGAGCTTCTGTGTGTGCATGTGTGTATGAATCTATACGTATATGTGAGTATATGTATTCGTATTTATGTACGTATTTGTATATGTGAAGTCAAATATCTATGGAACTGGAGTTCTTTGAGACTCTCTTCAAACGGATGGTGGGTTATAGTGTTCAAAAACTCTGTTGCAGATATCAAGAATTAGGTCATACAAGAAAAAAAAAAAAGAAAGGAAAAAAAATAGTCTTTCCATATAATTCCTAGGATATTATCGAGACCGAATGAATCGGTTTTAAGTCCTAATTTCATATGCCATAGAGGTCGACTTTGACTTTCATCCTTTTGGGGTCGATAAAACAAGTACCAGTTACACACTGAGGTCGATGTACATGATAACACTTCTAATCAGTTAAGATCAGAAGCCAAGTGCAGATAAATTTTTCACGGCAGACAAAATGCTTAACGGTATTTCTTTCGGCTCTTTGTCTTCTGAATTCAAATGCCGCTAAGCTTGACTTTGTCTTTCATCCTTCCGGGGATATCAATAAATTAAGTACTTAGTTAAGTACTGGGGGCGTTCAAATCGATTAGCTCCTACTCCGAAAATTGCAGGCCTTGTGCCTATAGTAGAAAGTATTCTTTTCTACTCTAGGCTCAAGGCCCGAAATTTTGGAGAGGGGACCAGTCGATTAGATCTACTCCAGTACGCAACTGGTACTTAATTTATCAACCCCGAAAAGATGAAAGGCAAAGTCGACCTCGGCGGAATTTGAACTCAGAACGTAAAGGCAGACGAAATACCGCTAAGCATTTCGCCCGGCGTACTAACGTATCTTATTTCTTTATTGCCCACAAGGGGCTAAACAAGGACAGACAAAGGGATTAAGTCGATTACATCGACGCCAGTGCGTAACTGGTACTTCGTTTATCGACCCCGAAAGGATGAAAGGCAAAGTCGAGCTCGGCGGAATTTGAACTCAGAACGTAACGGCAGACGAAATACCTATTTCTTTATTGCCCACAAGGGGCTACACACAGAGGGGACAAACAAGGACAGACAAACGGATTAAGTCGATTATATCGACCCCAGTGCGTAACTGGTACTTAATTTATCGACCCCGAAAGGATGAAAGGCAAAGTCGACCTCGGCGGAATTTGAACTCAGATCGCAGTGGCAGACGAAATACCGCTAAGCATTTCGCCCGGCACACTAATGTTTCTGCCAGCGCGCAGCCTTCCTATACTAGAAAGTATTGTAGACACCGAATGCATTGTAATTTTAAATGAATTCTGTGCATCTTGTTTTTAGTTCAGTTAAAGAAAAAAAACAATAATAACAAAACAGAGATATAGTTGCATAACAAGTGTTTTGATCATAGAATCAGAGCTGTGACCTCTCAGTGCGGAGAAATAGCTTTTAAATTCAACAGTACACAACAACAGACTTCTTTTTTGCTCCGGTTACACCTTTTAATAAACTTTATTTCAGTATCTCATGACATTTGCTTTACGCTTATGTGACATGATGGAATAACTAGAATATTGAATTAATTACAAAATTGCTAAGTAATTAAGTGCCACGATCCAGAGAGCAAAATAGAACCAAAAGTGGCTGTTTAATTGCAACGTGGTAATTCCTAATTAGGAGGTTCAAATTAAAGCGGGGAAACGACGCGGAGAGTCAAGCATCGATAGTTCGTTATTTATTATTATTATTATTCAGTAGTTTTATTTTTATAACGTGCTTTCACTTCACTACCGAGCGCAGCTCTGTGTGCCTTGGGTATGTGCTGTGGTTTGCTGTGATGCTCTTATGGTTACTGTATTGAAAGTGTTTTGCGTAGGATGTGTGCAGTGCCCAGTAGTGCAATTTTCTGTATGTTATATATATTTGTAAGTCCTGGTGTTTTTGTTATGTATTTGTCTGAATATTTTTTTATCATACCTAAGGCACCTACTATGATAGGAATTGTTTCTGTTTTTAGATTCCACATTCGAGTTACCTCTATTTCCAGGTCTTTGTATTTTGAAAGATTCT
>NC_069000.1:37022091-37023080 GCF_001194135.2 Octopus bimaculoides | reverse complement strand
ACCCAAAATATCAAGGAGTTTCTGCCTCACAAACAGGAGTTACACCACAGTTATTTTGTGATCTTTGCTACCCTGGTATCTATTAACCCATTTATTTTATCCGAATTATTTTTAATAGGAGAAAATAAATACATATAATTATATATATACATATATGTATATATATGTATATATATGTATGTATGTATGTATATATATATATGTATATATATGTATATATATGTATATATATGTATAAATATGAATATATATATGGGAGAATATACAAATAATAACAACAGACGAGGACAGGTGGTGTAAATAACAAAAGTATATATATATATATATATATGTATGTATTTTTATACATACATGTATATCTATGTATGTATGTATGGTAAGAAGCTCGCTTCTCAACTACATAGTTCTGGGTTCAGTCCCAGTGCGTGACACCTTGGGCAAGTGTCTTCTACTACAGTCTCGGGCTGACCAAAGCCTTGTGAGTGGATTTGGTAGACGGAAATTGAAAGAAGTCGATCATATATATATATATATATATATATATATGATTAACGAGAGAGAAACAGAAGATAGACGATACGGCTATGTTCATTGATCACTACAATTGTTTCAACCTATCTAGTATCGATCTCTCACTGGCTTATACATACATATCTTTCTTATTCGTTCATTTTCTCTCTCCCCCTCTCGCTTTCGCATTCTATTTCTCTGTTTCTCTCTCTTTGGCCTCCCCCACTCTCTCTCTCTCTCAGCCTAACAAAGGTATTCGAAGATTCGAAGAATGACGGGATGAAAACATGTTCGGATAAAGAAATTGTCACACCTACCGACTAACTCTGCTCCCTATCTCACCCAACCATCCTCAGAATTCCACCTGTCCACCCCATCCACCAACCCACTCATCAAACTCGCTATGTATATGTTTCTTTAAAACCTACCTCCATGTACACAGCCAAGGTGATGGGGGAACCGGTGGTGGTGGGATCGGT
>NC_069000.1:37018348-37021991 GCF_001194135.2 Octopus bimaculoides | reverse complement strand
ACACACACATACACATATAACATATGCATACACGTACGCAGGCGCAGGCGTGGTTGTGTGGTAAGAAGCTTGCTTCCCAACCAAATGGTTCCGGGTTCAGTGTATGTATGAATATATATATATATATATATATGTGTGTGTGTGTGTGTGTGTGTGTATTACGCACACACACACACACATATACACACGCACACGCACACGCACACGCACACACTCATATATACATATACTTTGGTTTGTAAGATTCTTGATGTGAATTCCTGTTGAAACAAATCTTGCTGTACCTTGGGTGGGTCATTATACCAAAATAACACACGCGCTGGTTCGATATCACTTCATTATTATCATTCAATTGGTTAAATATCTAACAAACCAAATAACAATCCAAAATGCTCATTTGTTTAATGTGTTGGTTAAACAGTTAATTGGTTGTTTGTCAAAACCCAACAGGCGTAGTCGTGGCTGTGCGGTAAGAAGCTTGCTTCCAAATACATAGTTCCGGGTTCAGTCCCATTGCGTGGCACTTTGGGCAAATGTCTTCTACTATAGCCTCGGGGCCAACCAACGCCTTGTGAGTGGATTTGGTAGACGGAAACTGAAAGAAGCCCGTCGTATATATATATATATATATATATGTATATATGTATGTATGTATATATGTATGTATGTATGTATGTATGTATGTATCTATGTGTGTGTATGTGTGCCTTTGTGTCTGTGTTTGTTCTCGCATCACCGCTTGACAACCGGCCTTGGTGTGTTTACGTCCACGTAACTTAGCCATTCGTTATTCATTTCATATATGTATGTTCAATTTCTATCACGTTTAGTCTCTTGTTCGTTCGCTCGCTATTTCCCGGTGGCTTCTTGTCGCTGGCGTCACCAAAGGGGAACAATATTATCGTTGAAGGCGCGAAATTGCCTAGATCCTTTGGACGATAACTGATGAGGATTTGGCGAATTTCTATCTCTGTTTTCTGTTTGTTTGTGCTTATATATATTGTGTTCTTTAATTTTTATGTGTATATGTGTGTGTGTGTGAGTGTGTGTGTGTGTGTGAGTGTGTGTGTGTGTGATTAAAAACATACTCTTCAATCAAATACTCAATACATTTCAAAACTAATATTTCTTTCAATAAACCTGACATAGAACTAATCAATTCATGTTTACTCACGCATCATGGCCTCTGACGACGTGCGCGTAAATACGAAACTGTTAGCCCGCTATCAGAGACATGTGTGTGTTTGTGTGTGCGCGTGTGTGCGCGTGTGTGCGCGTCTGTGCGCGTGCGTGTGTGTGTGTGTGTGTGTGTGTGTAGAAGATAGGCTATAGTTGTTCCGGCTTTTACATTCCGAGTTCTAATTCTACCTATCCCTTTTCTCTTTTGCTCTCTCTCTCTCTCTCTTTCTCTCTGTTTATCTTTGTTCTGAGTTTGGCTGTTTGTTTCTCTCTCTCTCTCTCTCTCTCTCACACACACACACACACACTCACACACACACACACATACACTACCTCTCTCTCTCTCCTTCTGTTTTTCTCTATCTCTCCTTTTCTCTGTCTTTCTATATATTTCTATCTATCCCTATCTCCATCTCTCCCCCTCTCTCTCTATCAATCTATCTATCTGTTAGTATCTATATATATATATATATATATAATTGCCGCTATCTCTCCCCCTCTCCCCCCTCTCTCTCTCTCTCTAGCTATCTCGATCTCTCCCTCCTGCGCTCAAACACTTTCTTCACCCAAGATATCAGTTCTTTCACATTTCAGGTCAATATTCTCTTTCACTTCTCGATTTCTTCTTCTTCCTCCATTTATTACGTAACCACTCCTTTTCACTGCTCTCTCAGCACATCTTGAACAAATGACTCATACCCATCTCGCAATACACACCCATCTAAATCAATCCTTCTGCCTATACGTGCCGGGGAGGAGGTGAGTTGGTACAATCGTTAGCACGTCGAACGAAACGCTAAGCGGTATTCCTTCCGGCTTTTTGTAAGTTCAAATCCCGCCGGTGTCAACTTTTCTTTTCTTCCTTTCAGAGTCGATAAAACAAAGTAATAAAGTACCAGCAACCCCCCTTAGTTTCTGACCCTTCATTTTCTCCCTGAACCTTTCCTTTACGTTGATTTAATTTTTAATGTTTATAATTATTATTCTTATAATTTTCTGATTCTTTTTTACTTTAATTTTTCTTTCTTTCTCTCTGTACTCCCTATTTCTGTTATCACTTTCCCCATCTTATGTTTCTCATTTTCTTTCTGATGATTGACTAACTTCCGAAACGTTAAGAAGCTCCATTTCTCGGATCTTAAACTAACGCTATCTTCAACATATTGCTTTCATTTTATCTTTTGCTTTTTATTTGTTTCAGTCATTACACAGCGGTCAACAGGGCAGTCTTAAAAAATTTAGTCGGAGAAATGCCCGTGTACTGACCACTAAGAACACTCAGAAGGTAAGAGAGTGGAGATGGGTCTCCGTCGCTTGACAATTAGGATTCGGTTCTTCGATCAACTAAAATTACTTCTATTGTATTAAAGTGTAAGACGTCGAGTTTCTTGAGACGTATACCCTTATAATATTTCACAGGTAGAATCAGTCTAAAAGGGGCCACACCTTTTTGAATTACAGGTTCATTTTCAACTGGCGGGTTTCTATTCAGTTTTCCAGGGTCGTTACCAACGAAGTAGTCGACTCAAAATCACAAAAAATTATATTCGCTCGTGATGGCACGTACCGCTATCGAACCTGAGCCTCGTGGTTTATAAGCACACTTTTTAACTCTGGGACTTGTGATCGCTACATCACATCAAACTTCGAAGGTGGTGTTCTCGCAATCCAAGAACAGGAGATTGCTACGAAGTAACAAGTAAACAAAAGACACAATTAAGCCATTTGGGTCTCCAAGATGCAACCGATAATGTAGATGATGGCATATTTCTGTGGAAGACATCACACATGTGATTAGCAGCTGCCAAAAACCTTGTCGCTAAAACAGTATACAATGCTATCTGGAAAGAAAAGACTATCCTGGAATAATTATAGAGAATCCCCCTGTTATTGAATACATACACAAACATCAACACAAAGAATATCGGTGGAAAATTTCTATCAAAACTTTTGTCAGCTGTAAGCATTAAAGGCCGTATATTGTTGTTTTTGGAGAGACCAGAAAATGTATATGTACCAACACGGAGGTCAACTGCTCGGCCGAAGGGAACATCTTTGAAAATCTAAGAGAAAGAGGATAACTACGGACATCTGCTTCCAAATACAGCTTCCATATCCAGATTATAAATTCACATGGTTTTATTGATTTAAGTGACAATCTGGTTAAGCTAGGTTTTTCAAAACAAGGATTTCAACTGGATAATTCATTCATTACAAATACAATTTGTAAGTGGAACAGTAAAGATATACAAGACTATTCTTAAGTTAAAAATGTGAATTTGTGTTTGTTCTCTACATTCCAAAGACGGCGTTTTGTATCTTTGTTAAAAACCAGCTCCTTTTTTTACAGGGAAACTTCAAAACAGAAGAGAGCAAAAATACGTACATATATAGATCAGTGTATGTATGTATGTATATATGAATATATATGTATATATATGTGTGTATATATATATATATATAT
>NC_069000.1:37016807-37017467 GCF_001194135.2 Octopus bimaculoides | reverse complement strand
ATATATATATATATACATATAGATGGATGGATATACGTACGTTTAAGTAACACCGGCATAACGATATTTTGCATCTTAATTTCGTTTTACAATTTCCGCACTGATAGTTGCTGTTATTAGTTGGTTTCATATATACGCTGGGGAGTTACTGGTTAAGGTCGCTTATGATATTAAAAAAAAAACAACGCCAAACAACAATATATGTGTATGAATGCGTGTAAGTATGTACGTCTGTGTAAGTGTGTGTTTGTATATGTGTGTGTGTGTGTGTGAGACGAATGTAATAAAGAAATTGTAATATTTTGTATGTGTACTCTCTGTTCAGAAGGTATGTACTATATTAACCTTTTGGAACGTATATATACGTAAAGATATATAGATATAGATATATACATACATATATACATATATACATACATACATACATACATACATGCATACGTACATACATACATACATGCATGCATACCGTAACACACATTTACATACAATACACAGAGACACACGTAGCCACTCATATACAATATATTATATTATATACGTATATGATATATATAATATATATAGTATGTGTAATATATATAATATGTGTAATATATACGATATATATCTCTGTGTGTGTTTATATACATATGTGCATGTGTGTTTATGCACATATAT
>NC_069000.1:37016174-37016797 GCF_001194135.2 Octopus bimaculoides | reverse complement strand
CTGTGTGTGCGTGCGCACGCACGCACGCGCATGTGCGGGCGTCTGTGTGCTTGTGTCTATGTGTATGTAGAAGTGTCTGCGTTTGCACCTTCTTAAATATTGTTTTGCATATCAATGGCCAAAATATTAGAATTACGTTACTGCTCTAATAGTGTTGCTTTACAAATTCTTTTCTGATTTTATTATTACAGAAAAACTACATAATACATGCAAATACTAACATATGCTTACAAACACTTACATGTATGTATTACACAACTAGAATGTTCTGAGTTAGTTCATTCCTCTTTCGTCACTGGCTTAAAGAATATGTATCCGAAACAATTGCATGTGTTATACTCATATATCTATAACTGTCTACTTAAAAAATACATGTAACATTTACTCTCTCATGTACACATATATGGGTGTATGAATATATGCAATTGTATATATATAAATATATGTGTGTGTGTGTGTGAGAGAGAGAGAGAGAAAAACAAGATGCGTGTGTGTATGCAATATACATTCATATATGCATGCATGTATACATTTACACAGATATACACGCACGCAGATATACACACACACACACAAACACATGCATATATATATATATATATATATATATATATATATATATA
>NC_069000.1:37011613-37012995 GCF_001194135.2 Octopus bimaculoides | reverse complement strand
TATATATAGTTACAAACACACACACACAGTGAATTAACAAGAGAAAAGAGCACTCAATACACCTATTTGTATGTAAGCAGTTGATGACAGACATGTCCGTTACTTGAAGTCTTATAAATACGAAAGCTCAGAATATGAAAGAGAGACAGCGAGGGAGTAAGAGGAAGACGTAATTGTATATGTTTAGCAAACACATTTTTTGAGCTACTCCTTGGCAAGTAGATACAATGTTTATACCACAATATTTTTTGTTTACAATCAGAGACAGGACATTGGCTCGGCTTGGTTTAGTGTTTATAGCCACTTCATCAAGGATCGGTCTGTCATTTTCCTGAGCACAGTGAGAATTGCAGTCAGTAGTTTCCCGCGTGATTTTGACTAATCTTCCAAGACCAGAGAAGATTAATGTGTTTATGTACAGTTTCTACATGTGCATGAAAATCAACAGCGAGAAGGGAATTTTCTGAGGGTTGAAATGAGTAGGTTTGGTGTTGAATGTGTGAAGAATCTTATTATGACTGATATAAGGAGAAAGTTGAAGTGTGTTGTGTGCGCTCGAGTTAAAATGGAATGTTAATTCAGAGGGGCAGAGACCGCTTATGTAGCGGTAGAAATAGCCGCATGGGATGATAGTAAAGGGTAAAGACCCCCTTCGGTCATGAATGAGCATGGGATTGCACCTAGAAAGTTACCCTCCGAGGCAGAAGTCTGGACAAAGTCGTTTATGGAAGGCCAATAGCCGCCCATGCATACCAGCCTCCTCTCTCCACACCACTGATGTTATCCAAGGGAAAGGCAAAAGCCGATTCAGCTTGGCACTAGCGAACTGGAGCAACGTGAAATAAAGTATCCTGCTCATGAACAAAAAACACAGCCCTGTCTGGAGATCGAACCCACTACCTCCTGATTGTGAGCCCGACACTCAAACCACTGAGTCATGCGCCGCCGCAGAGGTCTGTGGGACACAGGTTAAAAGGTGCTATTCTATAAATGTGCGCACTGGTTAGCAGTAACATTTTCTACTTGTTATGAATATTTGTAAGTCATGATCTGTTGCTTACGTATTTGCCGGTATGCTTTATATTATTCATAAGGCACCTATTACTATGGGGGGATCGTTAGGGCAGTGAGCTAGCAGAGACGTTAGCACGCCGGGCGAAATGCTAAGCAGTATTTCGGCTGTCTTTATGCTCTGAGTTCAAATTCCGCCGAGGTCGACTTTACATTTCATCCTTTCGGAGTGCCAAAATTTGAAATCAATACTATAGGGATCGTTAGAGCAATGAGCTGGCAGAATCGTTAGCCCGCCGGACAAAATGCTTAGAGGCATTCCGTCCGTCTTTATGTTCTGGATTCAAATTCCACCGACGTCAGCTTTGCAT
>NC_069000.1:37009194-37011526 GCF_001194135.2 Octopus bimaculoides | reverse complement strand
TTTCATCCATTCGGGGGTCGATGAAATACGTACCAGCTGACACTGGAGTCGATGTAATCGCCCCACCAAAAACAAAAATATTCAGGATTTGTAGCTACTATAGAAAGGATTTTTATAAGGATCATTTTTAGTTTTAAGCCTTCGTATTTGGGTTATCTCTATTTCCAGATCTTTTTTTTTTTTTTAGTAATTTCTCCATCCAATTTTGTATGTAGTTGTAGGCCTAATATGTTAGTTAGGTCCTTTGCCTGGTTGTCCTTGACAACGATATCTGATACCAGGTCAGTTAAACTTGTCCTCCCTGTCTGTGTGTATTGCGGTTTCGCCACTGTCGGAGGTGCGATGGTGGTATCACCTGGGACTACGACTTTGAACTTGGGCGACGAAGCCTTCCGTTTCTCTCCAGAATCCAATACCTTTGCGCGTGGATCTTTGGAACATCCTCTCAGATCACATTTTCCCGTATCACTACAAACCGTATTAACCTTCCTCACCAGGAGAGCACTTGAAAAGGTCATTTGTATCACCCCCTCCACTTCCGACCAAGTATTAATTTCTTCTTTTTTTAAAATTATTTCTTTACTATAATATAAAAAATACGCAGACACATTATAGATAGATAGATAGATAGATAGATAGATAGATAGATAGATAGATAGATAGATAGATATGTGTGTATGCATGTATATGCGTAAATATGAGTGTGAGAGAGTAGAATGTATACACGTACGCATTTGTATGGTTGTATTCACGCGTAATCTCACTCCTCCCAGTCTAAGAATTTAATTCCTTGAAGTATTAAAAAGCAGACCAAAGCAGAGGTTTAAGTTCGTTGATAAGTGTTAGCTAATAAATATTTCGAAATGTATATTTGGAATGTAAAGTAGAGAATATTAAAGATAAAGATAAATTTTTAAACTCAATGTCTTTTGAATACACTGTGCCACGCAGTGTACGTAACGTCCTATTTGTCTTAGCGTATAAATGTATGCGTGTGTATGTATGTATGTAGTACTTATTTCATGTAATACATACAGCGTTTTCTTTTGGGGGGGAGGTTCCGATTGATTGACATGACTGTCACATGAGTGCACGATACTGCAACAGTATTGATACACCAGTAATGCACAAATATGTGACATGTTCTGCATTTAAACAGCTAAAGTAACAGCGAAATCTACAGATTCACTTGTATAGACTGTGTTGTTCCCCACAAAGGGCTACGCCCAGAGGGGACAAACAAGGACAGACAAACGGATTAAGTTGATTATATCGACCCCAGTGCGTAACTGGTACTTATTTAATCGACCCCGAAAGGATGAAAGGTTAAAGTCGACCTCGGCGGAATTTGAACTCAGAACGTAGCGGCTGACGAAATACCGCTAAGCATTTCGCCCGGCGTGCTGACGTTTCTGCCAGCTCGCACACGTGTGTGCGTGCGTGTGTGTGAGCTGTCTGTCTGTGTGCGCGCGCGCGTTTGCGTGCGTGAGAGATCATGATGAATTATGTTGCAATATAAATACTTTGAACTAGCTCACTTCACATGAGGCTGTGTTACATGTTATTCTAAACTAGCCTAAACCGATATAAACCCACATACATAAAATTAACATATCATGCAGTTGTTATAAATCCCATAAGTATATGTAATATGCATACAAGCACCTCTAAATCGTAGTCTTAACTCCTACTTAGCTAACATCGAAATACAATTCAAGTCAACGGGATCACTCGATTTGCTAGAAATGTCAGCCAAACGGGGTTAATCGTCAACGGTAAATAGCGATACGCTCCCCACTTCTAAGGTATCTAAAAAAGAATCAATGTAGTTTAACAAAGGATTAACGGTAGAGAATAGTAGATTAGAAGGAGGCCTAGTTAGAAACTTAGAAGAGAAGCACGCAGGAAAGGCATCGCAGCCGAACGCTAGCGGCAAAATGGCTCGTCAGCATAACGAACGCCTTGTCAGCGTTAAGGTACATGCTCTAAGGCATTGCGGAACGAAAGCATCTTGAGTGGTAGAAGTCCCTGATTAGCAGAAGCGAAAAGTGGCAACAAAATTACAATTCGGTCTTTGACGGGTCGGGATGGGCGCGTATTACTCGAACCCGAGTAGATGTGTGCGGTTTTTGCAGCAGCACTAGTCTCGATTGTTTTGGACGAGTAACGGACCGGATCGCAAAATGGACTTCAGTGCCTAGCTCGAAGGCCTGACGCGGCTCTCAACGATGACAGCCACAGAAACACAGGAAGCGGTGGTCGGCTCCACAAGTGAGCAAGTTGCTTGGTTTAGATGGTCCGCCCTAAGAGTTTTACTTTTACTTCTCAGATT
>NC_069000.1:37006661-37006965 GCF_001194135.2 Octopus bimaculoides | reverse complement strand
AAGAGTACAGCAGGGTTCGCCACCATCCCCTGCCGGAGCCTCGTGGAGCTTTAGGTGTTTTCGCTCAATAAACACTCACGACGCCCGGTCTGAGAATCGAAACCGTGATCCTATGACCGCGAGTCCGCTGCCCTAACCACTGGGCTATTGCGCCTCCATTTGAAGTGTATTAGCGCAAATTGTGATGATATGTAGCTTAGTGGTTGGGGAATTGCACTCACGATCGCACGATTGTAGTTTCGATGTTGCTCTGTGAATACTTCGATATCTGATGTGTGGCACAGTTGTGCACCTGTACGGGCAA
>NC_069000.1:37003900-37006408 GCF_001194135.2 Octopus bimaculoides | reverse complement strand
ATAGGATCGCGGTTTCGATTCCCAGCCCGGGCGTTGTGAGTGTTTATTGAGCGAAAACACCTAAAAGCCCCACGAGGCTCCGGCAGGGGATGGTGGCGAACCCTGCTGTATTGTTTCACAACTTTCTCTCACTCTTACTTCCTGTTTCTGTTGTGCCTGTAATGCAAAGGGTCAGCCTTGTCACACTGTGTCACGCTGAATATCCCCGAGAAGTATGTTAAGGGTACACGTGTCTGTGGAGTGCTCAGCCACTTGCACGTTAATTTCACGAGCAGGCTGTTCCGTTGATCGCATCAACTGGAACTCTCGTCGTCGTCGTCGTAAGCGACGGAGTGCCAACAACAACAACATTAGATATTGTTCTAATCATAAACGTATTAAACTCAATATAGCCCTGTGTGTAAGGCGTCAAACTGGCAGAATCGTTAGCACGCCGGACAAAATGCTTAGCGGTATTTTGTCCGACTTTACGTTCTGAGTTCAACATTCCTTTCGGGGTTGATAAAATAAGTACCAGCTGAACACTGGGGTCGGTGTGATTGACATGCCCCTTCCCCCGAAATTGCTGGCCTTGTGTTAAAATTTGAAACTAATATACCCCTATATACTTAAATTGTACACGTTTATATTTGAGTGTAGTCATTCATTTAAATATAATGGTTTCAAATTTTAGCACAAGGCCAAGAATTTTGAGGGGAGGGGTAAATCGATCGCATACACCCCAGTGCACAGCTGGTGCATATTTTATGAGCCTTTGGAAAGACGAAAGGCAAAGTCGACCTCGGCGGAACCGGAACTCAGAACATAAATAAAAAAAATATCGCTAAGTATTTCGTTCATCTTGTTAACAATTCTGCCAAATCGCCACCTCACGTCTCGAGTTTTGGCACAAGGCCAGTAACTTTTACAAGAAGAGGATAGCAAAGGATGAATAGCAAAGTCGAACTCGGTTGAATTGGAACTGAGATCATAAAGAACCGGAAGAAATACTGCAAAACAATTTGTCCGGCATGCAATCGATTTTGCCAGTCTAAATATAACCTTTTCATAACATAGACAGAAAGCTTGAAATTTTGTGAAATGGGGTTGGTCGATTAAATAACCCCCAGTGATTGACTGGCACTTATTTCATTGGCCCCGAAAAGGACGAAAGACAAAGTCACCTTGGGGGAAATTTGAACTCTGGACTTTAAAAACCCGAAGAAATGCTGCTAAGCATTTTGTTCGACTTTCTAACGATTCTGCCATCTTACAGCCTTAATTCATTTAAATACAATTCTTTCTAATATAAGGCATAAGGCATTTATTTTATAAGGCATTTTGCGGGAGGGGGTGCTCGAACGTGTTGTCCCCAGTGCATAATTGTTACTTATTTCGCTGACTCCGAAAAGGAGGAAAGATAAAGTCAGCCTCGGCGGAATTTGAACACAGAACGTAACGAACCGGAAGAAACGGCGCTAAGCCTTTTCTCAAAGCTTCTTGAGGCTTTAAGGTCCATGGCTAGTCCTAATATTTTGTACCGTTGAGCAGACGAGAGGTAAATCTGAATTTTCCCTGCAATGGACGCCAAATCTGTTACAAGTAATAACTGCAAGATAGCTTCGTACATCTTCCCGAGAGTTGGGAGAAAGTAGACACATAAAAAGAATTAAGTGTCGCATCCAACCACAACACAACACTTCAACTTTGTATTGTGGATTGAAGTGAATGTTTTATCCCACGAGCTTCAACAGCAATTAGGGATGTTTAGTAAGATAATAACAGGATTAATTTTACAGGAATGTGTAGCAAACAAATCTAAAGGCACGAAGCTGATTAGTCTGGGAGGATCTACAAAGGTCATAAGCCCTGGCCTTCTCTCTATCGTTTGACTGATTTATAAAACTAATGCTTTTACAATAGTTTTTTACACTAATATTCGACACTTGTTACAGATATATACACCAGCCAACAAACGTATCTCTACGTTATCCTCAAACTGCTCAAAGAAGTAGTAAAATTTCCCTCTTAGAAAAGGACACATAAGAGAAAGAATGTAGCTTTAGATATGCTATATGTGAAAAAAGACGGTGCACCATGGGAGTAAACATGGTGCTAACAACATTAATACGGAATAATAAAGAAAGGAAACCACCTGTTTGTGAATGAGCACGTGTTTGCTTATGCTTAATATGGTATGACTGTAAGGTGAGAAGCTCGCTTCACAACCGTGCGGTTTCGGTTTCGGACCCACTGCACAGCACTATGGACAAATGTTTTCCACTATAGCGACGTGTGGACCAATACTTTGTCAGTGAATTTGATCGACGAAAATTGTGTGGAAGACCGGGGTTCTGTCCCACAATGTTGCACCATGGGTAAGTACACACCAACAGAATAAATGCTTATATATACACATATATAGTTATATTCATATATATACACATGTATATATGTATATATATGTATAAGAGTATATATATATATATATATATATATATATATATATATATATATATATATATATAT
>NC_069000.1:37001425-37003842 GCF_001194135.2 Octopus bimaculoides | reverse complement strand
TATACGTATATATCAATACACGTACACAAATACATATGTATGTGTATGTGTGGTGTGTGCGCGCGCGCATGTACGGCTTTGAAGAGGTAGATCTTTGTAAAAAAACTCAGTTGCGTTGATTCCTTTCTATGTGTGTGTGTGTCTGTGTGTGTGTGTGTGTGTGTGTGCGTGCGTATGCGTGCGTGCATACGTGCGTGCGTGAGGGACAGAGTATGTGTACGTATGTGGATGCATTATTAATATTCAGCCTTTGGCAGAATTCCAAGTAATTAAATAAAATTATAAAATAAATAAAATAACGCATAAAAGAAAAAAAATATTTTGTTATGCAGATTAATTAAATTCCTTTTGAAGTATTACGATGAGCATCACATTTGTGTTTTCCGGGCAAATGCATTTTGTCATTACATTTTGTTCAGAAGGGAAGTAATAGGAAGCTGGTACAAAATTTATTTAGGGTGAGGTACATAGGAAAGATGGAAAAAGCAGGTTGAGTCATGCAGTTTAAGAAATGTTTATCGTTTGCTTTTCTTTGAAACGTTAATCGAAGTTTCAAGAAGTGACTTACTGTTAACAGCACTATTGCTGGTTGAGATCTGGGTTTCTGGTTTTCCTATTTGCTGACAAAAACCGTTGTTCAAACTGATTATTCCTATGAAAAGCACAAATCCATTTATAGGAACACGAAAACTTTGAGGTACTCTTGAAGCATAATATCCATTCTACTATAAGCATAAGGCCTGAGATTTTCGAGGTGGACCTTAGTCGATTACATCGACCCCGAAAGGAAGAAAAGTGAAGTCGACTCCAGTGGCATCTGAACTCAGAACGTAAAGACGGACGAAATACCACTAAGCATTATTTCGTCCGGCTGCTAACGATTCTACCAGCTAGCCTTTAGAAGCGTAACATGAAAATCAAAATCACTTATTAACGAACCCGTTCTCAAAGTGTTAAGTAATGTTGTCTAAAAAATAGAACTAAACTAAATACGAACCAAGTGCCCTGCTCTTACATTGCTACACGCTGCTTCTCAGCAGTATGTACGAGAGTAAGAAAACAAAACTCCAACTTACTTGGATGCTAATAACCTATTTGTAAATGGCATTTACAGATTTGGCACCTGGGATCATGTTCTCTACGGATGACCACTCCGACGACACAAGACACACACATATACACACATGATGATGATCATCATCATCATCATCAACATCATATACATATTTCTGTGATAAACGTTGATAAGAAAATATATGTATATAAACATACATAGGTATACGAATGTATAACTACCTAGCTACCTACATACGTATATATCTGTATATATATATATATATATATATATATACATACACATAGATAGTTAGACAGACAGATAGATAGATAGATAGATAGATAGATAGATAGATAGATAGATAGATAGATAGATAGATAGATAGATAGATAGATAGATAGATACGTGCATGCATACATACATGAATACGCATGGCCTTGTGGTTAGGGTGAGTTTTGCACTCACGATCTCGAGATCACGGTTTCAGTTCCAAAATCGGGTAGTGCATTGTGTTCTTCAACAAACACTTCATCTAACGCTACTCTACGACCACTTCGACACCTGATGCGTGATACACAGTGCACCTGTTCAGACAACGTTGATTTGAAGGAGGGGCTGTGTTAACGTACGGCTCATACATTTGTTCACTATAAACAAATCGTTTGTGCAGGTCGTTCGGCAAAAGAAAAAAAGCTAATCATTCATACATAGTCTTAAACTTGATTGCAGACACTGGCATGGGAGAAATCCAGGACATCGAGGCGGTGATGATGGACCAAGAAGTGTAGCAGGTAAACTTTGTTGCTGCGGCCATGATAGAATAACACGTCGTCTTCGACGGCTGTTCATCATCATATATGATATATATATGAACAATATTGAACACACATACACAAGGTGTGAGCTTTTCTAGTTCGTGGGCAGGCTGCGCTTATAGGCGTAAAAGTATATATTCTCATCAATGCACCTGGTGTTAAAACATCTGGAAACCATAGACAAGCGAGGTAACTCGAATCAGATCTCATTTAGAAGCGATGGATGTCGATGTTTCGTCCTTTTTGTGACTTGTTAACACCACGTACGCGAACGGGACTTAATGTAAGCTAAATCGCTGTCTATGACTATATGCAAAATGGTGTGAAAACCATCTGCTGCTATGTCCCAATGTAACATAACACAGAAAAATTCAAATATGAATTAGAAGCAGCTCGTGGGATTCATATTTGAATTCTTTTCAGTGCTATGAGACGTTGAGAGAGAGCGAGAGAAAGAAAACAGGAAAAGAGAGAGACTGGCGGACATATATACATAGATACATATATATATATATAAATATGTATATGCGTGTATGTGTATGCAT
>NC_069000.1:36997361-37000317 GCF_001194135.2 Octopus bimaculoides | reverse complement strand
ATATATGTATATGTATGTATGTATATATGTGTGTGTGTGCGTATGTATATATATATATATATATATATATATATATGTGTGTGTGTGTGTGTGTGTGTGTGTGTGTGTATGTATATTATATATTTGTATGTATATATAAATACACGCACACATATACACATATGCATACATATATATATATATAAATATGTATATGCGTGTATGTGTATGCATACATTTATATATACGTACATACTTACACACATACATACATACATACATACATACATACATACATACATACATACATACATACATACCAAAACACTCAGACAAGCAAAACACTGGAATGTTTTGGTTGTCTGAGAAGCATTAGGATGACATTATGTAGGGGAGGAAGTTGGAATAGAACCATGCAGTTAGTTAAAACTACCATAAATAGATCAATAGAATACAACAACAATTCTGCCAACACCCACTAGCATTGTTGTAGTTCTTATTGTTGTTGATGACGTTGTAATTGAAGTTGTTTGGCTCTAGGTCAGTCCTGGTTACGCAGACCTATCATTGAAAACGTTGTACCCGTAAGTATCCCATCCTGCTGATTGTATAGGTCATTGACCTTTTTTTTAAAAAAAAAGATGATAATGTGGCTTTGAGCGAATTTAAATGCGACTTTTAATAGCTACATTCAACCACCGCCTGCTTACAGTCGCTGTGTTTAAGACGGTTGACTGTTGGATGTAACTGATTCCGAAAAATGCAAGGTTTTTCCCACGATATATTGTAATCAGAATCAAGTAAAATTAATCCAACAACGGAACAAACTAATGATGTCTTGTCACGCAAGAATGAACTATCAAATCACCTCTCCCAAATCACATCTTATCCTCTAGCGTTACCGATAACTGACGACAGATGTAAAACTTAGATAAAAACTTAGATTTGTTTCGACCAAAGATTGGTCCAGGCCATGTCTAACTTAATAGCACCACCTGATAGGATTATCTAAATCCTTTTTACAGTCAAGTTTGGTCTATGGTCCATTCAAGTAGTGAGTTCTTATTGAGTGAGTTGTATCCAGGTATGGGTGGCTTGTCTGGTATTCTTTGGAGAAAGCTGTCTAGACTCCGTTTAAAGCTGATAGGGTCCTTTTCCTCTTTTATCTGTTTCGGGATAATGTTAAACAGGGCAGGGCCTGTAGCAAAGAAAACTCAAGGTTTTCAAAACGCTTTGCAATCAAACTTACAACTCGAACTAACAAATGAATAAATACCTATTCTATCGTTCGACTATCTAGAAATAGCGGTCCAATCAACCGCAAATAATTCCCTTAGTTTCGATTTAATTCCTCCCTCTCAGTTGGCTTGTACATGGAGCAGCAAACAGTCTCCAATCAACGCAGTTTTGAGCCATAGTCACTCGCATCTTTGCAAGTGATGTTAGGTTACTTAAAATCTTTGAATAATACAGCGTATCACGTCTTGTTGAGTCTCCCTCTTTTTCTTCGTCCCCCTATTGGTAGCCATTGTTGGGTATTCGTTCTTCAGGTAGTCGGAAGATATGACATGCAAGTATCACTGTCGTTTCCGCTACAATCTCATAGGTCCGGTTTCCCGGACCTATGAGATTGCGTATATATTCCCAATCTGGACAGGACGCCGGTCCGTCGTAGGAGAACTCATGTTTACCTGTTGAGTGGACGGGAGCAACGCAGAAAGAAATGTTTCGCTCAATAACACAACGCATCGCCTAGTCCAGGAATCGAAACCACAATCTTACGGACATGAGTCCAACACCCTAACACCCTAACCACTAAGCCACGCGCCTCCACACATACACACACACACACACACACATGTATATATATATGCTTAGCGGTAAAAGCTCCGCCGAGGTCGATTTTGTCTTTCATCCTTTCGGGGTCGATAAATTAAGTATCAGTTGAGTACTGGGGTCGATGTAATCGACTAGTCTCCTCCCCCAAAGTTTCAGGCCTTGTGCCTATAGTAGAAAGGATTATTGGATATGCCAATTTTACATATTAAATACATTCCTGGTAGCTGGTACGTACATATTAAATGATTTGATAGCACTGCTAACACAGTAGAACACGGTATTGACTTATAAAAACATTTAATATACCTTGTAGTATATCATTGTTGCATAACGAAATACAGTATCCCTACAAGTCATAAATATGCTTTTGTAAGGATCCTACTGGATCTATACTTAAACCTGAATTAATACATATTTGCCTGAGCAAGCGAGATAACTTCTGCGGTCCCTTAACGAATTAGAAATAACAACAAGGTCTCCCTCTAAACCATTTTTTGCCTATGAGATCCCTTTGATTCCTATTTTATTCTACTGTCCCCCCACAGCTATTTAATTTTTTTTAATACTATTATATTTTTATAATTAAATATTATTAGAGTTTGTATTTTTTTTTTAAATATTAAAATATGTTGTGTATTGTAAAAGTTTAACCAAATTACCCCAAATAACTTTCAGCAACTAAATCTCATACGGACCCCCTAGGGTCATACGGACCTCAGTTGAGAACCATTACTTTATACCATAAACCTAATGTTTTTAAAATTAAGGGCAGATTTTGATCATTTGTACTATATGCAACTATGCTGAAAAATAGACGGGATAGTCACAGCAGGAACTCGTTTGAACAAAGGTCTAGAAGAATAGATCCGATTGATCTCAGGCTAAGCAACAACTGAAGACATCGAATACTGTAGTTGCATCAGAGACTCACGTGTAAGACGAAACACTTCGCGTTGTTCTCGGTTCTCGGTTCACGCGACATTAAATCGCAGGATACATTTCAAAGATTTCTGCATCTATTCCAGTCAACAGACCAATCTCCCTTCTTTTCCTTTTTTTTCTTGTTTCTTTCTTCCTTTTCTTTCTTTCTTGTTCCATTTTCTCTTTCTCTGTCTCTCTCCAATTCATGAATGGAATA
>NC_069000.1:36995129-36997090 GCF_001194135.2 Octopus bimaculoides | reverse complement strand
GGGAAAGATGATTTTCGGTTAAATCTGCTCCAGTGTACTTTTGACTGGTACTCCATTTTATCGGCCCCAGAGGGATGAAAGGTAAACTGGCCATTTAATACCAAAAGACATTATAAAGGAAGATAAAAAAATAAATAAATAAAAGAAACCATAACAATGAAGACACATCCAACACCAACCAAAACTCAAGAATATTTGTAGGGAATGTGGAGCAAAAATTCCTTCAGTATTTACTGCGCAATAAAAGCGTCGAGCTGGCAGAATCGTTAGCACACCGGGCAAAATGCTTAGCAGCGTTTCATTCGTCTTTACGTTCTGAGTTCAAATTCCACTGAAGTCGACTTTACCTTTCATCCTTTCGTGGTCTATAAAATAAGTACCAGCTGAGCACTGGGGTCAAGGTAATCGACATTCCTATCCGTCAAATTGCTAGCCTTGTCAATTATGTGTTGTACTGTAAGACAACGAACTGGCAAAATAGTTATCACACAGGACAAAATGCTTAGCGGCATCTCGTCCGTTTTCAAGTTCTGAGTTCAAATTCCGCTGAAGTCGACTTTATCTTTCATCCTTTCTGGGTCTATAAAATAAGTACCAGCTGAATATTGGGGTCGAAGTAATCGACTTTTCTACTCCTCAAATTTCTGGCCTTGTCAATTATATATTCTATTGCAGGACAACGAGCTGGTAAAATCGTTATCCCGTGGTACATTTCTAGCAAAATTCGGACACTGAACGGGTGCTTCGGGTACGAATTTCTTACTCTCCTTGTATGCTGGAAGAAATTGGCTTATTGGTATGCCTATAAAGTTTATGCTAAACCAGCAAAATCTCCACGAATGCATTGCTAAGACGAATGCATTGCCAAAATCTCCACGAATGCATTGCCGAGCTGGAAGTCCTCTTGAAAATATTTTCTTGTTGATCTTCATTGACACCCAGGGATCCCTCAGAAAATTATGGTAATGTCAACCACTAACCATCCTCAGACGTTCCATTGGCCCCACTGATTGAGGACTGTGAACGTACGACCGTATTCTACTTGCCAGAGCTAATTTTGGGCTATGCTCGATTTAAATGAATGTGAAAATGTTTCCTGAAAGACAGCCACATCTGCTCAACATCTAGGAAATCCTGACGATTTCTCAACCTCACCGTATGTCTTCACATCATTAATCACAGCATCCAAAGATCACGGTGCAGAGATAAATATTTTCACATCCTGAGAGTACAGAATTCGCAATTTCTGGTGTAATCATATGCAATTTAGTTGAGGACTCGATAGTCAGACGATAATACGATATGGTTCAGGTATTTATTACCTTGACCCAACCTTTCAGGTATTACCACCTATCGGCTTAATTCTAGGTGAGACTAGTCACTAGTGATCCCTTTCTATTTCCATTCAATATTTCTAACTATCATGAGTGTATATGGTAAAGAAGCAGGCTTTCAAATTATATGGTTTCGGGTTCAGTCCTACTACGCAGTACCTTGGAAAGGTGTCTTCCACTAAAACCACTATGCATAGATATATGTGCGGTGCGGGGGTGATTCGGCCGACTAAAATTCTTATAGGTGGTGCCCAAGCATGGCCACAGTCGAATGACAGAAATAAGTAAAGGATAAACTAGAAGAGAGATACAACTATGCCTAATATTCACAGGAACACCGCATAAACACCATTAGCACGCACCACACATTAATCCACTTTACTCCTCTCCGTGCTAATAACATATTGGGGGAGTTTTTCCCCCCGACTAATCAAAGAAGAATATTATTTCTGTTATATAACTTTTGTGTTATGGCAATGTGTGTGTGTGTGTGTATGTGCGTGCGTGTGTGTGTACATACACATGCATATCCACACACGCATATATGTATGTATGTATGTATGTATGTATGTATGTATGTAAGTATGTATGTACGTATGTATGTATGTATGTATGTGTATATATATA
>NC_069000.1:36992401-36995091 GCF_001194135.2 Octopus bimaculoides | reverse complement strand
ATATATATATATATATATATATATATATATATATATACACACACACACATACACACACACATACACACAAGCATATCTGTACACATATATACACATATATAGACATATATATCCATACATATGTACATATATATATAAACGTATATATATATGTGTGTGTGTGTGCATATATATATATGTGTGTGTGTATGTGTGTATATATGTGTGTGTATATATATGTATATGTGTATATATATGTATATGTGTATATATATATATATATATATATATATATATATATATATATACATATATACTGGTACTCTTGTGTTTGCTTGTGAGTATGGATGGTTATGTGTATAGTTATTTTTGTTTTTGTTTTGTTTTTTTTACATCCTTCTTCGATATATTTCGAAATTACACAGATATATTAAATGTTTTTCAGCGTATAAAACATATCTTTTTTCTTATAAATGTGAACTGGAATGTGTTTTTAATTTAATAAATGTTTCCTTAATAATCAGGAAAAAGAAAAGGAAAAACAGAAAACTCGACACCCCCTTCCCCCACATACACACACTTCGAGCTATGAAACAAAATAAACAAGATTCTAATGTGTGTGTATGTGTGCGCGCGCGCGTGTATGTGGTGTTAAGGCGCGTGGCTTAGTGGTTAGGGCATTCGGCTCACAATCGTAAGGTCATGAGTTCAATTCCCCGTGACGCATTGTGTCCTTGAGCAAGACACTTTATTTCACATTGCTCCAGTCTACTCGCAAAAATGAGTAGTACCAGTAATTCAAAGGGGCCAGCCTTGTCACACTCTGTGTCACGCTGAATCTCCCTGAGAACTCTGTTAAGAGTACACGTGTCTGTGGAGTGCTCAGCCACTTGTAAATTGATTTCACGAGCAAGCTGTTCCGTTGATCGTATCAGCTGGGACCCTCGTCGTCGCAACCGATGGAGTTCTCCTTTATATATATATGTATGTATATTATAGAATAATAAAGTAAAAACAATTCTGGATACACACATATACATATATATGGTGTGTGTGTGTGTGTGTGTGTGTGTGTGTGTGTCTGTGTCTGTATCTGTTTATAATATATGATGGCGAGCTTGCAGAACCGTTAGCGCGTCGAACAAATTCTTAGTTGATCACTGGGGTCAATGTAATCAACTTACCACTCCCCTCAAAATTGCTAGCTTTGTGCCAGAATGAAAAAGAAGTATATCATATTATATCACATATTATGTCTTACTATATTATATCATATTATATTATATTATATTATATTGTACTAAAATACGCTAAACAATTTCGACAGTTAAATCTCAGGTGCTTATAAGCACGTAACCCAGTATAAATGGTTTTCAAAATTATATTAATAAACGAGATATCGTTAAAAGAAAATCATAGATAATAATAAATATGCAAGCAAATAAATAGATAATGAGTAACCTATTTTATATATGTGGTTAGAATTAAAGAATATTGAATCATATTTCATCGGTACATAATGATAACGTGTGTGTGTGTGTGTGTGTGTGTGTGTGTGTGTGTGTGTGTGTGTCTATGTAAGCATGTATATATATATATATATATATATATATATATATATATATATATATAAAGTAACAGAAACTAGCCACAAGAGAAGAGTAATCGGAAGAAAAGAAAACAGAAGCTGCATGTATTAGCGACGGATGCTTGAATGTGATTTCAACCCAGGAATGGATTTTGCTATGAAGTCACAATGGGGGCTCTGATGAATTTGATTTTGCCTGGGATTGGGCAAGTGTGTCTGCTGATTGCAGGATATAGTTCTTCTGTTGTTCTTTTTCTTCAACTCAAATTATTTGGATTAATTGTGACTCATTTCCCTCCATGCACATCGATCCAGGCAATGACTTTCCCAAGGGATTGTTTCAACTTATCCTTATACCTAAGGAGAGGTCTACCTTTGTCGCGATATCCCACCACTTGTTGGCCATACAGAAGAATTTTCGGAATGCGGTCATTTTTCTTTCGAACATGTCCTACCCATCAGCTCTGGATTCTCATCGACATGCTTTGGATACTGGAGATATCAAATTTTTCTGAGATTTAGGCATTGGATATCATATGTTACGCAAACAGCACATGTGGAAGGTTTCAAGCTTCTTTATATGCCTATAGTGGGGAGTCCATGCTTCAGCCCATACAAAAGTTTGCTCCAAAATACAAGATTTGTATACTCTTATTTTAATTTTATATATATCGTTTGAATCCACAAGTTGTTTTTTTTTTATTCTCTCTCTGTTTATTTTTTTCTTATTCCTTTCTGTTGAAGAGCGAAGGCTCGAAACGTAAAAGACACTTTCACTTTCCCGAGCGTCCAACTAATACACCTGCTTCGTCTTTTGTTTTTCTGTAAATTTCAGCTACATGTATATACAGAAATGGCTTTTAAATTAGCGACAGGTGTTTCGGTAGATTTTTATTCAATGTACTCATAAATGATTACAATGTTATTATTCAATTTTACCATCATCAGGCATTATTTAACTTTACACGGTCAACCAAGGACTTAGCCTAGTTATAGATAAGCTGCTGCACCAGTCGGAACAGTTTAGTTACACAAATCTACAGCGGTATTCATTTTATGTCTGGTTCTTTACGTGTGTGTGTGTGTGTGTGTGTGTGTGTGTGTGTGTGTGTGTGTGTGTGTG
>NC_069000.1:36991079-36991881 GCF_001194135.2 Octopus bimaculoides | reverse complement strand
TATAAGTGGAACTCCTTCGGTTACAACAACGAGGGCTCCAGTTGATCCGATCTACTGGACAGCCTGTTCGTGAAATTAATGTGCAATTAATGTCCACAGACGCGTGTACACTTAACGTTGTTCACAGGGAGATTCAGTGCGACACAGAATATAACAAGGCCGGCCCTGTGAAGTACAGATATTATTCATTTTTGTCAGCTGAGTGAACTGGAACGACGTGAAATAAAGTGTCTTATTCAAGGACACAACGCGTCGCCAGGAATCGAACTCATGACCTTATGATCATGACCCGAATACCCTAACCACTAAGCCACGCGCACAAGATTGCCCTTCGACGTAGCAACGTTACCGAACTCAATGTAGATACGCTTCAGATTAAAGCGTTAGTCGAGTACAGAGTGTAATACGTAATTTTAATAAAGGACAATGGAATAGGAAATGATGCAATGAACCTTATCAGCTTGCAGCTATTTGCGTAATAAGATGAAGGGCATTTAAAGTTGAGAGCGTGAGCATTACCTCATAGCTTTCTCCAAGCTCCGAGGAAGCTATAATTATGCTGCAGAAACACTCAACTCTGAGTGCACGGCATCTTATAACAGAAACAACTGTAAGCTAATGAATTCGATTACTTAATTCTTATTCTTTTGTCTTTTATTTAATTTCATATATACATACATACATATATGTGTGTGTGTGTGAGTGTGTACATACATACATATATGTAAATATATATATATATATTTCACATATATATATATATCATATGTAATCATATATATATATAATCACACACACACAC
>NC_069000.1:36989071-36990473 GCF_001194135.2 Octopus bimaculoides | reverse complement strand
AATTTTTTTGACGGGAGGGGACGAGTCGATTACATCCACCCCAGTAGTTGACTGGTATTTTATTTTATTGATCCCGAAGGGATGAAATGCAAGATTGACCTAGGCGGGATTTGAACACATAACGTAAACAGCCGGAAGATTCTCCTTGAATTTCTGGAATACGGTTGTACCGTAAACAGCGAGCCATACGCTGAGACACCGAAAAAAAGCTTAGAAAAGACATTAGAAGGAATAGAGCGAATAAGAATCTCAACAGAATCCATAATCATTATAACAATGCACAACCACATATACCATTGGTAACAAATATAACATACAACAAATCCTAACGTACAACCCTTGTGTTATGTCCTCCAGATGCCACTATTCAGTTCACTGAAGGACAGCCTTCAGGAACAACGATTTGATGACACAGAAAAGATTGAAGAAACTGTGAAGAAATGGCTACAGCTGTGCACGTTTGATTTTTTTTTTTTTTTCAAATAGGATTCGAGAGTTGCGTTCAACAATGGTGGAAAGATATCGTTTGGTGATGGAGAACATGTTGAGTAGTATCTCGCCGTAGAGGAAGAATTTATTCTACCAACATGTGAAATTTTAGTGACTTACATCAAATAATAAAATATAATTATGTCCACTGGATTCTACATCACTCAAGAGTCAACGACATCATAAGAACCATCAAGAAAAACAAATATAGATGGGCTGGCCACATTGTGAGCCTGAAGGACAACAGATGGACAATCAGGCTGACGGAATAGACACCAAGACAATGGACAATATTAAGAGGCCGATCAAAAACAAGATAGCGTGATGATCTCACCTGCTACCAGGGGTCTACATGGCTACGACTGACCAAAGAGAGAGAAAGAGAGAGATAGAGGGGGGAGGAGTTCAAAGAGGGATTCCTCCTTCAGAAGTGATGAAGCCGTAGTTGAGGTTGCATTACTTTCAATAAAAACCCGGTGTTTTGCTAACTTTGCTGCTATACTGAAAATATATATTTCAATTAATTATTATTTACATTTCATGTCTCACTTCGTCCGTTTTTCGTTTGCTTAAAAATTAATTTCAAATATTCCTTCATTTTTGTCCCTTAACTTTAGAAAGTTATTTTATACTTACATTCTTTGTAAATAAACACAAATATCAAAAACACGTACGTATCTCGGCTATTTAATACATATCTTAATATTTTGGGTCTTAGTTTAATTCATCAAAACTATATAAAATTATATCGATTTTATATTGTCGAACACACGCATTCACACACACACACAGAGGTAACACACACAAAAGAAAACTAGTTGGCTACAATACACTCATATACACTCACGCCTTGTTTTTCTCTCTCTCTCTTTCTCTCTCTTTTTCTCTCTCTCTCTCTTTCTCTCTCTCTTTT
>NC_069000.1:36988096-36989061 GCF_001194135.2 Octopus bimaculoides | reverse complement strand
CCTCTCAGTCTCTACCTGTTTGTCTGCTTGTGTGTGTGGGTGTGTGTCTCTCTCTCTCTCTCTCTCTCTCTCTCTCTTACTATTTCATATTCACTTTATTTCTCTCATCCTCACCTGTTCTCTCTCTCTCTCTCTCTTTCATTTCTTGCGTTCTTTCCACAAAATCCACCCGGCCACCCCTATTCTCCATTCATTTTCAACAGACTTTTCTTTCGTAACAACGCTCAACAGCAACAATGGCTAAAAACTTGCTATAAGCTTTTTTTTTATATTTTCTTTGTTTTTATATTATCAAATATCTCCTTTATTTATTTATTTGTTTATTTATTTATTTGAAACTGTAAGCAACAAACACATGAGTGGATGATGTCTGGTAGGTACTTCCTGCAGCGTTGGAGCAATTGAAACGGTGTTCGACCTATCAATGTCCCCGCGTAACACACAGCAGGTCATTGATACTGACAGCTTTTATTGGCTTGAGAAAGATTTGCACTGGACTGAGAGAGTTGCAAGGGAAACCTCTTTCTCTGTATTTATTCGACAGAGCAGCCTTCAAGGTAAGAAGGTTCACTTTGCCTCCTCCCTTTGTTTCTCTGACACGCATGCGCGCAAACATGAATACGTACACTTGGACATACGAGAAAAACACATACAGGGTATGCATATATACATACATGCATTCATACATCCGTACATACATACATATATACATACATACATACATACATACGTACATTCGTTCAAACTTAACCTCATTTTTCATTTTACATTAACTGTTTTTCAGAGGATATATGTGTGTGTGTGCGTGTGTATGTATATATATATATATATCCCTATACATACACATAAATATATATATATATGTATATAAAAAATAATATATATATATATACAAATATATATATATGTACAAATATATATATACATATATATACATACATATATATATATATATATATATATAT
>NC_069000.1:36987087-36987449 GCF_001194135.2 Octopus bimaculoides | reverse complement strand
TATATATATATATATATATATATATATATATATATATATATATCATGTGATGGTGACCAAAAGCTTTTGGAAATACAAGTCTCTGGAGTGCGTTGAGTATACAAAATGTCTACCACATACATTCATCAAACAGTTACAAACGTCTATGTATGTATATATGTGCATGCGTGTGTATACATGTATGTGTGCGTTTGTTGTGTGCGTGTGTGTGTTCGTGCGCGCAAGTATATGTGTGCGTGTGTGTGTGTGTGTGTTTCTCTGTGTGTGTGTGTGCGTGTGTGTGTGTGTGTGTGTCTTAAACACAGCAAGATCTAGTTCAGAAACTGTTTTACACACATTTAAAATAATTGTTAACTTTTACA
>NC_069000.1:36983903-36985343 GCF_001194135.2 Octopus bimaculoides | reverse complement strand
GATGAATTCTTTTACAAGAATTCATCAAGTAGCTAGCGTGAAAAAAACCTCATACGGGAAAAAATCCATCATTTATTCTCCAAAATTTTCTGTCTGTTTCTATGTATCTTGACCATATTATACTGACGAGTAGAAGTTGTATAATACTACAATAACTACGAAATCATGATCTATAATTCAGTCTGTTTTTAAGGGGCTAGCTTTGTGAGTTGCATTTCCTCGCGTTCGGTAAAAATGTGTTTATTATGGTAATTTGACCTTAGAGTCCCTCTTAGCGTGAGGCATTCTTATATAGTAATACCCTTATATAAATAAATAAATACTGTAGATATATATATAGAAAAAAACAGTATGTATACATATATACATCTAAATACAGTATATACATACATACATACATACATACATACATACACACATATCTACAGTATATATACATTATATACATATAATATTATGTAGTCTTTGGCTATGGCCGGTCAGAAAGTTACCATTGATTTCATGTGTATTCTTTGCAAAATAGGCGACACATAAGACCTGCTGACCGACCAACTACACAAAATAATACTGCTAAAAAAGTTTTAATGAAATACTAAAAGAGAGAAGAGCTCTGAATAGTTCAGAAATTTCTACAAAATATCGTTAAGAAACTATAAAAGAATATATGTCAGTTTGACAGAAGAATCTTTTATTTCCCATTCTGAACTCTTAACTTAAGTAAAAATTTCTTTATTACAGAGATTAAATGTTGCAGTCAACAAAGCTGTTGAGAGCATTTAAGTAAGCATTTAATAATCTCGTGATCTAAAAAAAAAAAAACAGTGTCTTCCACTACAACCCCAGGCCATCTAATGCCACGTGAGTAAAGAAGGCCGTCATATCTATATCTATCTATCTATATATATATATATATATATATATATATATATATATATATATATATATATATATATATATATAATGAAAAGGTCACTCTAAGTTTAAGTGATGCCAGAACTATAGTGATATCGTATTTCAACGCAAACACTACTGTCATGTACCCTGAGGTTTTATGATCCTTCGTCAGGAATACATTTTAAGAAGGATTGTCTAATACTTGAATCCTCAGTTCGTTTCACCCGTCCGCATGAGTAAAACCTTGAACATAGCCGCATAGGAATGTCTGCCTTCGATGAATATGTACTGCAACTGAATCAACTAAGTGCACATGAACGCTACATAGAAGAACACTGGAACACTTATCCAACAGAAAGGCGCGTCGGATTGGAATTTTTTGAGAATAATATTGTACTCTTTTACTCTTTTAATTGTTTCAGTCATTTGACTGCGGCCATGCTGGAGCACCGCCTTTAGTCGAGCAAATCGACCCCAGGACTTATTCTTTGGAAACCTAGTACTTATTCTATCGGTCTCTTTAGCCGAACCGCTAAGTTACGGGGA
>NC_069000.1:36982708-36983819 GCF_001194135.2 Octopus bimaculoides | reverse complement strand
CCTGCCCAAGGTGCCACGCAGTGGGACTGAACCCGGAACCATGTAGTTCATAAGCAAGCTACTTACCACACAGCCACTCCTACGCCTATAAGAAAAATCGTCGCCCGCAGAGGGACTTGAACCCGCGACCCTCAGATTTCATCACTCGACAGTTTTTAAAAGTCTGATGCTCTACCGACTGAGCTATTGTAATATATAAATTTTGATGATAATTCTCCATTCTTCTTTATAAGGCTTTATACATGAGCGTTAAGATGCATTAAGCACCAGACACGAAACATCGATGATTTGGCTGTATTTTCAACCATAGGGAGCTAGTTTCCCTCGTCAGCTCATCAAGATAGTGCTTTGGTTGGCTATTGAGTTGTTTTGACTCTTATTTCTAGCAATACTGGTGCTGATTAGTGCCTTTGTTCACTTTAGTGACGTATGTTTATTTTTTACCTTTAGGTTGTAAAATTACGAATTAGCCACCCATATTATATGATATTCACTTTTACTATTTTTTGAAATCAGCGTATGATCTCAACGGAAATCTTATAAGCTGACATGTTTAACCCTAGTCGTCCCTCTATGTTCGGCCCTGTGTGGCCAATAAAGAATACAGTCGCAGTGAGAGCCACTGATGAGCATGTGTTGTTGTCTTCCTCATCTTCGTCGTCTTCAGTCGTATTCGTCGTTGTCGTCGCCGTCGTCATCATCATCGTCATCGTCATAGTCTGTTGTCATCATCATCCGTCGTCGTCTTCGGTGATTGAAAGTGCTTGAAATCAATTAAAGGCTGACAAACACAAATTGGAGAATGAGTGGCTGTGATTCAGTAGATTTTAATAATGTTGTTGGAGCTCAAGGATGTAAGTAATTTACTGCATGAGTGAGCGTTTATTGACAATACGTATTTGATAGAGACGCAGACAGACAGGCAGACAGAGAGACAGACATGTTTTTCAGACGCTGGGAAGAAGAAAAAGAAAACAGAGGGAAGAGGAGCAGGGTGAGAATGAGAATGTTAGGGTAAGAAACACACGCCCAGATACACATACGCACACATATGCACACACACACACACACACACACACACACACACACACGCACACACGCGCACACGCAT
>NC_069000.1:36981000-36982698 GCF_001194135.2 Octopus bimaculoides | reverse complement strand
ACACACACACACACACACACACACGCACACACGCGCACACGCATATATATCTATATATAAACACACACACAGCGCTGGATTAACCATTAAGCAAAATATTTACGTGCTTAAGCATCAAGGGAAGGAGGGGGCACCACAGAAATGGTAAATGGTTTACGGCACAAAAAGAAATCATTTTAAACTTGCTAAAATAATATTCGGCATGCCTTTATCTCTGCTAAGTATAGATGCATATGTGTTACCTTAGATTAATTTTGAAGATCTGCTCAAAGACTTTGCAATTCAAAAATGTAGAAGGAAACTTTTCAAATATAAATAAAGTGGAAGTAGACAAAAATAAACATTATTTTCCCTTTTACTGTTTTGTTTCGTTTTGAAAAGTAAGAAATTATTTTATGGTTTGTTATTGTTTATATTTTTAATTACATAATCTTTTATGGAGGCACCAAAATCTTTTAAGTGCTTAGGGCCCCGATGGATCTTAATCCGGCCCTGCACACATACACACACACGCGCGCACACGTGTGTATGTGTGCGTGTATGCATTTATGATTATCGTCCAATGCCGCTTCACAACCATTATTGGTTTGTTTACGTTCACGAAGCTCTACGGTTCGTCATCTATCATACATGTAGTCTAAATACTTCGTACCCAACCTGCAATCTCGGGAACAACCTATTTGGTAATATCTTTTGTCGTTTTTCAGATGTACAGAGATACGATCATTACCCATAGAAGCAAAATCTTATTGTACACCACCCACTCTCTTAGCTTGAACAACATGCAGTTTGAACACTCAACGTCGCTACAAATGTTGGCCTCATCTGTCACATCTCTTGATTGCGTCCCATACAAAACACATTTATTCCCCGCCAACAACTGACAGAACTTTTACAGTGATCAGTTGTTAAGAACCTCAATGTAGCACCACTAAACTGTTTCTTATAAAAATGTAAATTTTTCCTATGTATGGAGACTTTTGAATCACCCTGTATATAATTGTTTCCTACCTCTAATCCAGTGATTCTTAACCAGGGTCCATATGACCCTTAGGGCTCCATAGAAGATTTTTTTGTTAAGATTTAAATTACTTGTACTTCTATTATGCACAAGACATTTTTTTCAGTGCAATCCCTAATAATATTTAATCATAAAAATATAAGCCTTTTTTTAAAACATTGAATGGGTGTAAGGGTTCGGCAGAGTAAATTAGGAATCAAAGGGGTCCTTAAGCGAAAAAGGGCTGATAAACCCTACTCTAGCTTCTCCTTTTTACATGTGCTGCACCCTCTCTCTCTCGCTCTCTGTTTCTCTCTCGCTCTCTGTTTCTCTCTCGCTCTCTGTTTCTCTCTCTCCCTTTGCCGTTTCTACTGTTATAACAACGACCTTTGTTCTTCCAGCCTGAGCCTGTCTCATGTCTTCCTCACCCAAACAATCTCACCAGTCTATCTAGCTGTTTCTTCACTCAAAGACATATCACTATCTAATATTCTCAATTAAATAAAAACTTCTTTTTTTTTTTCATTTCGTTTTTGGATTTCGTTTGCAAGATTCGTGTGTTGAAGTATATTCTGTTGTGTCTGGAGAGAGTCGTTCTCTATTGGTGCCTTATAATTTAACACACTCACCGGTTAAAAAAAAAAAAACGTTTTTTAAATTAAAAAATAGAAAATAAATAAGTGGAAATGTTTTTTTTT
>NC_069000.1:36977800-36980140 GCF_001194135.2 Octopus bimaculoides | reverse complement strand
TGTAAACGAACAACATCGCTTGTATAACGGTGAAGCCAGGTAAGGGTAGCAATATGAATATACAATACATAAGCGTGCAAGAGAGCCCTCAGCGAAAAAGATTGCCATCTGAGCCAATCAAAGAACCCTACTGAAACAGAATAGCTAAGTTAAACACAAGCACCTTCTCACAGCAATTTTCCACAGCCTACAAACGTTTGCTGAACGTAGGCTTATTCACTTGAGGTTGTGCAGATGCCAAAGCAATCCACCAACATAGCTATTGAAGTTTACAACAGCTATGTCAGTCAAGAAATATGTCTACCAACCCTTTTGTATTTTGATACAGTCGGAGTGATACACAATCATATCTGTAAAGACAGAACACCTTCAAGGACAGACTAATGTTATGTTCCAACTTGTAGCAAGACAAAGTACTGTAAATATGGTTACAGCAATCCTTGATATGTATTGTCCAAGATGTACCTTTTTTTTAATGCAAGGAACGAAGTTTGATGTTTTCTCAAGCCACAAATGATAAAGAAAATAATCTCTGTAGCTATAGTTGCATTAGGAACTATCCCTAACGATTTGAACGGATGAATACAGGAAATAGGCATAAAACCTCGTTTAGTTTAGCACGCTGGGCGAAATGCTTAGCGGTATTTCGTCCTTCTTTACGTTCTGAGTTCAAATTTCGCCGAGGTTGACTTTATCTTTCATCCTTTTGGGGTCGATAAAATAAGTACCAGTTGAACACTGGAGTCGATGAAATCGACTTACACCTCCCTCAAAATTGTTGGCCTTGTGTCAAAATGTGAAATTATTATTATTATTATTATTATTATTATTATTATTATTATTAATATTATTATTATTATTATTATTATTATTATTATTATTATTGCATATGCACACAACAGGTTTAACTGTTGGAAAAAATATCCCCGACATCGGACTACGACAAGTAACCTTAGATGCCAAAAACCTTCCTAAGTATCCTAGCTGTCCCTAATAACACTGTTTTATGGAGTTTATGGGATTCTACTAGATAGCCATAATAATAATAATAATAATAATAACAATAATAATAATAATACTTTCTACTTTAGGCACGAGGCCGGCAATTCTTGGGGGAAGAGGACTCATCAACCCCAGTACTTGACTGGTATTTATTTCATTTACCCCGGAGGAATGAAAGGCAAAGTCGACCTCGGCAGAATTTGAACTCAGAACAAGCAAACATGCAAAATACCGCTAAAGCATTTCGCCCGACGTGCTAACGATTCTGCCAGCTCACCGCCTTAATAATGATAATGATGATGATGATGATGACGACGATGATGATGATGATGATGATGATGATGACGACAATAATAATAACTACGATTACAATAACAAAATAGGGAAACAACAGCAATTCGCACATTCTCCTGTCAGTTCTCCACCCAGTTTATAAACATGTCTTATCCAAAGATGAAATCTTGACAGACTGTATATGTCTTTCCTAAATTCGTTAACACGTCAAAAAACCTTTTCTGCAATTGAGACGCACGATTTTGTTGTAGATGTTGTTGTTGTTGATGTCGTTGTTGTTGATGTTGTCGATGATGATGATGATGATGATGATGATGATGATGATGATGATGACGATGATTTCGCTACGGTTGCTATTGTTGCTCTTTTGGGCTTATCAACGCTTGCTGTTTTTGTTGCTAACACATCTTCGCATTTAATCAAAGCAGAGATGGGATTCTTCTTCCACCACCCCCCGACCTTAAAGCCACCACAACCATCCCTGCCACTTCTGTTCCTATGTATGTTTGGATAGATGCCTGGATAGATGCCTGGATAGATGGATGGATGGATGGATGGATAGGTGGACGGATGGGTGTATCTATCAATCTGTTTGTCTAGCTACCTGTCGATCGTTCGATCAATATGTCTATTTATGTATCAGTCAATCCATACATCTATCAAGTTATCTATCAACCTTTTAGCCAGTCTATTCATGTATCTATCTTTCGATCTATCTGTCTATTGATCGACCCCTTTCAGTTTCCTATTTCTTTATAGCCCACAAGGAGCTAAACATAGAGGGGACAAACAAGGACAGCCAAAGGGACAAAGTCGATTACATCGACCCCAGTGTGTAACTGGTACTTAATTTATCGACCCCGAAATGGTGAAATGCAAAGTCGACCTCGGCGGAATTTGAACTCAGAACGTAACGGCAGACGAAATACCGCTAAGCATTTCGCCCGGCGTGCTAACGATTCTGCCAGCTCGCCACCTTAAAGTTTCCGTCAAACAAATTCACTCACAAGGCTTTGATCAGCCCCGGATTAAAGTAAAAGAGTA
>NC_069000.1:36974104-36975662 GCF_001194135.2 Octopus bimaculoides | reverse complement strand
ACATTAACACACACAAATACACATAACGAGAGAGAGGGGGGGGGAGGAAGAAAGTAAGAAAGAAAGAAAGAAAGAAAGAAAGAAAGAAAGAAAGAAAGTGAGGTCTTGCTAGGAATACTAGCTGGCATTGTGGCAAACATGTGGAGGAAACCATAGTGAAACTCTTTTCCAGATTTAGATAGACAGATAGATAGATAGATAGATAGATAGATAGATAGATAGATAGATAGATAGATAGATAGATAGATATTCAATATGTATCCGTTTTTCTTCCCTCTCGCCATCTGTTTCCTTTCTGCATCCCTTTCTGTAAAAGAACGGTAGTTCGAAACGTCAAAGACTTCCATTTTCCTTGAGCGTCAAACTAACACATATTGTTGTAGCCTCAACTGTCTCTGTCTTTTGCTTTTGTTCTTTTCTACAATTCTGAAGCATATCTTAATATATAAAATCCGTTCAGTCTGTCTGTTTCTGCGCTTATAACTCGAGTATTGTTCATCCGATCACGCTGAAATTTTAAACATGGATACATGAGAGAGCGAGGCGTTCCGTAATATAAAAAGATCTTCAAAAACGTCAGTTTCAAAGTGAGAATCGCTATTTTTGTAATCTTTATATGTTTGTTCTGCTATTAAAACAACCAGTTGCTCAGACAGCCGGCACACACCATTTCACTAGCAAGAAGGGGAGTACAGGATGACAGCCAACCAAAACCGTCGCTATGTTGTCTCTCTTCTTTCCTCTCTTTGTGGGATTAATAATCTTAATCTTTAGTTAGTTTCTCATTCAAACTACATAATAGGCAGAATTGTCGGATTAAGAAAGTAGGGTGTTTTGAGAGAGATTTGGCTGCTATTTCTACCAGGTCTTACGTCTGTATTGTTATGTGAGATACCGTCCTATATATTATATACTCCTTATGCTTTCCAAAACCGAGTTACATATTTTGATGTATGGGGTATCAAAGGATTCAGTACAATTTTGGCTACAAATTAAACTTAATTTCTATTCACATATTTGCATTTCAAAAATTGAACATAATCTTTCCATAAATCAACTATCGTAAAAATTTTATACGATGATGTCACATTTTCTATGTGTGTGTGTACCTTAAAAGATATCAATCATCACGACACACACCTTCACTCACTCTCTCTTTCTCACCCGCTTTCTCTCTCACAAGCACACACGCACACACACACACGTCCATTTCATTATAGGCGTACATACATCTTTCACTTTCTTTCTCTGTTCTTTTTGCTTTCTATTCTTTCAATTTCTGCTCTCTTCAAATAAATGTTTACGAATAGAGCTGCTTACAAAAATAGGGATTAATGTATAATTTCTTTCTAGGTTCATAATTTTTTGTTTACGATATTGGAAAAAATATGCCACCAAAGAAAAGACGTAATCTCTCCAGAAACAAGTATAAAGCAAGGGGGATTGTAGAAAACCGAAGGTGAGAGTCTGAAGAGAGAAGCTAGATGAGATTTTTTTCAAGATCAGCAAATTCATGTTGCAGCACTTAATGCTGGATCATTAAATCAATGTTTTAACG
>NC_069000.1:36970855-36971542 GCF_001194135.2 Octopus bimaculoides | reverse complement strand
GGTGGTGATCTATTTCAACAGGTGAGATCACATCAACAAGTCAAATACTAAAATGAACTCATTTAAAAAAAAACAAAAAAAAAACGCTTGTCGTGATTAGAATATGAGTATCAACACCATCACCATCACCATCACCATCACCACCACACCACCACCACCATCTCCACCACCACCATTACACGGTCTGCAGATTTGGGGAACAGAAACGTTTCTGTTGAACAGATAAAGGTTTCTGAAGCACGTTTTGCGAGCCGAATATAGATATGCTGTTTGTTCTCACCAATCATATCAGCATCTTTGTATACGCACTACCTTGGTCTTTCACAAAAAATATAAATTTCCTTCATTTTATGCCCTGGTCTGACTTCGGGAAGTGAGCCGTGAACAAAGTTTGAGAAACGCTTCATTATCAACCTTCCCTTGCATAAAGTATTGTAAGATTACGAATGGCGCAGGAGTGGCTGTGTAGTAAGAAGCTTGCTTACCAACCACATGGTTCTGGGTTCAGTCCCACTGCGTGGCACCTTGGGCAAGTGTCTTCTACTATAGCCTCGGGCCGACCAAAGCCTTGTGAGTGGATTTGGTAGACGGAAACTGAAAGAAGCCCGTCGTATATATGTATATGTATGTGTGTGTATATGTTTGTGTGTCTATAGTTGTCCCCCCCCCAACATCGCTTGACAACCG
>NC_069000.1:36966764-36967936 GCF_001194135.2 Octopus bimaculoides | reverse complement strand
TGGCGCAGGAGTGGCTGTGTAGTAAGAAGCTTGCTTACCAACCACATGGTTCTGGGTTCAGTCCCACTGCGTGGCACCTTGGGCAAGTGTCTTCTACTATAGCCTCGGGCTGACCAAAGCTGTGTGAGTGGATTTGGTAGACGGAAACTGAAAGAAGCCTATCGTGTGTGTGTGTGTGTGTGTGTGTGTGTGTGTGTGTGTGTTTTGTGTTTGTGTGTGTGTGTGTGAATCTTTGTGTCTGTGTTTGTCTTGACAACCGGTGTCGGTGTATTTACCTTCCTGTAACTTAGCGGTTCAGCAAAAGAAACTGATGGAATAAGTGCCAGATTTAACAAAAATATAAGGACTGGGTTCGATTCATTCAACTAAAAGTCCTTCAGGATAGTACCCCAGTATGGTCGCAACCTAATGACTAAAACAAGTAAAAATTAAATATTTTAATATTCTTTTATACAATTCCAAATAATATTTAATTATAAAAATATGATTGTAGTTGTTAAACATTGAATAGTTATGGGGGTCCAGTAGAATAGAATGGGAAACGAAGGGGTCTATAGGTAGAAATAGTAGCCAAATCACCCCCCAATTTACACCCTTACCATGCATTTAGGGGAAGGACGGTGTGATTACGGCTGAAGTAGCTAATCATAGACTTACTCAATCAGAGCTAACCTGACGCTAAACGACAACATCAACAACAAAAACAACAACAACTGCAGTAGCAGCAGTAGCAATGACAACAACAACCACGCCAATAAACCTACAGTCACGCCGCCGCTGCCATTAGAACTGGACAACCCAACCATCAATATCTCCACCAAATTCTAACCACCATAAGCGCAGGCATGGCTGTGTGGTTAAGAAACTCGCTTTGCAACCACATGGTTTCGAGGCAGAAAATATTGTCTGATGATGTGCCAAGGCCCAAAATATTTTCATCCTCGCTACCTTTATCAATTTCAATGAAAAATCTCACATAATGGAAACCACGTTGTTTCTGACAACTGCGCGGTACGTTATGCAAGTATGTTAACTGTAGCTCCGGGTTGACCAATGCGTTTGGTAGACAGAAACAACTGTATGGAAGCCCGTCTATTTTTCCCTCTTTGTCTATTCTTTGTTTCGTGTCTTAAGCGAAACTTATTTTCGCCTTGACAAATTTTAGTTAAAGG
>NC_069000.1:36964904-36966629 GCF_001194135.2 Octopus bimaculoides | reverse complement strand
TTTTTTTCAATATTTATTATTGCTTGCAATAGCCGGTTCTTTTGGTCAAACTATCGTATGCCCAGCTGCTTCAGATGTCAAGATACCAAAAATTGTCAAAGTATAGCACAACGGTTTTGCTATGGAATGGTGAAACTATTTTTTCGTTTTCTGAGAAAGCAACGTTTTGGACTAATGACACTTTTGCATAATAGCAACGATATGTATGTATGTATATGTATATATATATATATATATATATATATATACACATGCATAAACATATATATATGTATGTATGCATGCATGTATGGATGTCTGTATGTATATGTTTATACATATACTTACATACATACGTACATACATACATATATACACTCACACACACACACACACACACACACATATAAAGAGAGATAGAGAGAGAAATTGTTGTTACTCCAGATAAGTGGAAGTATGGAAGAAAGGAAAGTAAAAATGCACAGAGAATATATAAGAATTAATTAGAATTTCATTAGACTTAAAAATATAGGAATACACTTTACGGGTTTCATATTAGATTTTCAAACGTGAATAGTATATGGAGCTTTGACTCGAATTATGTCCTATTAGGTCATTGTAATAAACATGTTCTGTGAGTGTAATGTTTAACACCAGGTCAACCCTAATCAAACCTAACGACGGTCGAAGGGATTCAGTAATGACCAGCCCGTTTATTTTTGTTATGCTTTTCTGTTCAGGACGCAAACAGAACATGAGATGATCGGGCGCAGTTGTTTGGACGCTGATTATTTGACATGGCTGACTGGACCTTCAGCCTGTTTGGGTGACAGAAATATTGAGCGCTTTGCTAGTGCTGCTGGTGTTTCTTCTGCTGAAGGAGAGTTTAAACTATGAAAACAAATGCTTCGCAATCTTGTATATTAGTCCTGATTTGAATAAACCTTATCTTGCCGTTGTAATTGCGCTGCTAGTGCTGCTGCTGCTGTTGTTGTTGTGTTGTTGTTGTCGTCGTCTTTGTTTGTTTGTTGTTGTTGTTGTTGGTGGTGGTGGTGGTGGTGTTGTTGATTTTGATGTTTTGTTTTCCAGTTGAAATCGAAATTAAATGGATTTTGTTACAAGTCGAGACAAACAAGTCTAACACATATAATTGTTAACGTTTAAAAGAAGATAATGATGTAATGAAATATGAACCCGCGCGGCAGACATTTTACAAGTGTTCCTACACAAACAAACACTCACACACGTACACACACACACACACACACACACACACACACACACACACACACACACACACACACACAGATGCACACATACACACGTGTGCGTGTGTGCGTGTGTGAAGCTATAAATAAATGAACCCAAAAGCACACATATACATATGCATACAAACATATACGCACACATACACTCATATACACTTGCATACGCACATACATATATATATATATATATATATTTAAGAATATGCATATAAACGTATACATATGTACATATACATATATACACATATATACAATCATGTACATATATGTATATAACACTATGTACACCGTATAACAATATATACACGTACCCAAAGATTGATATACACATCCTATTCACATACATATATAGACGTACACATAGATATATACATACATACAAACACACTTATACATACATAAATGCATACATACACATATACATATATATACTTACATCCACATACATACGCACATATATATATACAAACACATTTAT
>NC_069000.1:36963812-36964773 GCF_001194135.2 Octopus bimaculoides | reverse complement strand
TATATATATAAACATACACATACAAGCATACATACATGTCTACGTGCACATAAGTATACAAACATACATACAAATGTGCATACACACATGTATACACCTACACACACATACACACATACATACATACATACATACATACATACACGTATACATGCATACATACATACATACATACATACATACATACATACATATATGTAAACATACATGCTTGAAAACATACATACAAGCATACACACATACAAGCATACACGCATACATACATATATACATACATACGCGCATACACATACATACATATATACATACACACATACATACATATACACATACATATAAATGTGCGTATATACGTACACGATACATACATACATTCTCTCTCTCGCACACACTCACACATACAATTACACAGACAGACAGACAGACAGACAGACAGACAGACAGACAGGCAAGCAGGCAGGCAGGCAAACATTCACATACATACATACATATGCGAATGTTCGGAATAAGTAAGTACGGCCACAGGGGAACGATTCGGAAAGCAAGAAATGTTTAATAACCGTTTTGGTGCTATGTATTTCAGTTTTCCTTCTGTATTTCATTCCTTTATTGCTTGTTTGTGTGTTTGTTTGTTTGTTTGTTTTTTTGTTGCTGTTGTTGTTGTTCTTCGCTTTTACAATTTGTTTTGTTCGTTTGCTCGTTTGTTTGTTTGCTGAGTTTTGTTTGTTTTTTACTTCATTTTATTTTATGCTTTTTTAATGTTCTTTTCTTTTTCTCTAGTCTCCGTTACACACACACACACATGAACACATACACACGCACATACACACACATATATACATACGTATACATATACATATGTACGCATATACATATATATATGTTATATATATATATGTATATATATAATATATATATATATATATATAATATATATATGTATATATATATATATGTATAT
>NC_069000.1:36960723-36961314 GCF_001194135.2 Octopus bimaculoides | reverse complement strand
TGTATGGTAGTGGTTCTTTTGATTGTGTGTATGTCTATATATGTATATATCTATGTGTGGTAAAGGTACTTTTTGTATGTTTGTATGTATGAGTGGTTGTTCTGTTTTTTTGTTTATATATTTGCTTGTGTGTGTCTGTGTGAGTGTGTGCATGTGTGTGTGTGTGTGTGTGGTATTTGTGCGGGAGTTGTGTGGGTGTGTGAATGCTTGTGGGTGCATTTATGTGTGTCCTTGTGTGAATATTTGTACGTGCACGTGCTATTGCTCTATGTGTGTGTGTATGCGTGTGCGCGCGCGTGCGTGTGCTTACGTGAGATATTTGAAGGCATTTGCGAGTTTATATGTATTTATTAACGGGGACAGAAAGATAGATAGTTAGAAAGAAAGAGAGAGAAGAGAAGAGTGTGCGAGTGAGGAAGAGTGAGAGGAAGAGAGAAAGAGAAAGAAATGTGGAGAGAGTGGGAGGGAAAGAGAGAGTGAAAGAGAGAATGTGTGTGGTGTCTTTTTAATTGATATTATCAAGTGCAAAATGCGTGTGTGTATGAGAAACAGAGGGGGAGAGAGCAAGAGAGAGAGAGAGAGAGAGAGAGA
>NC_069000.1:36956177-36960152 GCF_001194135.2 Octopus bimaculoides | reverse complement strand
TTTCTATTTCTTTTCTTTTCTTTTTTTCTTTTTTTTGTTCTTTTTTTTTTTGTTTTTCGTGGAACAAATTGTTGTGATGGACCCTATTCCAATCCCTTTCCACCTACGAAAGATAACAGTCCGAGACGGGGGACGATGGATGGGGCAGGGAAAGAGAGGTGGGTCTGGGAAGACTTCTAATCATTACTAATCTTATCACGTTAAAGTAAACCTCGTATAATTGGAAATAGACGTAGACACACGCTCACATACATACACATACATGCACACATACACTCACACACATTTAGACGTTTACACACACAGATACATACATATAAATACAGACATTCACACACACACACATATATATATAAATGGATATTTATACACACTCACGCATACACACACTGAAATACGCTCACAAACACATATACCAGACAGCTTTGTGTAAACATAGAAAAAGAAGACTACTGCGTTAATTGGAAACTTTTTGGGGTTTTTTGGGGTGTTTTGGATTTGTTTTTTAAGTAATATGATTTGTTGTCCTGTTATCTGGGGAAATCTTCCGTGGTTGTTGTTGTTGGCGTTCATATTGTTATTGTTGTTGATGTTGTATTATCGTTTATGTCCTGAGTTCTAATCCTATATAACTGACCTTTACCTATCATTGTTCCGCCGTTCATAAACTGCATCTCTGATTGTTGCTGTTGTTGTTGTTCTTGGTCAGTTTTGATTGAGAAGACCTATGATTAAAAGTCTTTCATCCATGACCAATTCGTATTTTCGTTCAAACAAAGTGGTCTTTTAGGGGTCAGTCCACATCATTCCGCAAAGAGCATGGGACCGTTTTGCCGGTTTCTCTAACCTGTATACTGTATTGTATACTGTATATTCCCCATCTGGATGGGACGCTGGTCCGTCGCAGGATTACTCATGTTTACCTGCTGGAATAACGTGAAATGAAGTATTTCGCTCAAGAACACAGCGCATCATCCGGTCCAAGAGTCGAAACCACAGTCTTACGGTCATGAGTCCAACACTCTAACCACTAAGCTATACGCCTCCACACGTAATGAAACCTATTTTTCCTAATACGTTCACTGATTCAGATATCACTGATTCTTATAACACAGTGTGTGCGTTTTTAATCAAACGCTCGTGATAAACGAGGATAGACATTTTAATCTTAAAAAAACCCATAAGAATACTTTATATATTGGTCCATCCGGTTTATTTAAGCCCTTTGTAGGAAAGTCAATAAGGATATGCTGTTGTTGATGAAATCCGAACACTGGCTTGAAACTAGTCCAGCCCATCCTTCTCTACAAATACACACACACACACACACACACACACACACACACACACACACACACACACAAACTAACAAACATACACACACATATACACAAACAGACACACACACACCAGCAAACACACTCTCAGAAACACACACTCACAAACATATACAGACACACACACAAACACACACAGATACACATCCAAATACACACACAAACACACACACATGAGATATCTCAATGAATCAAGAATTTAGCTTGTATGTTATTTAATATATCTTTATTTGTATTTGTCACTGGCCACTTTGAATTATTTCCCTTTGTTACATATTCGTTTCTTTTATGCAAATTACTTAGGCCATAAATGTGTTCTCTTTCTTTCTTTCTTTGAATCTGTCAAATCGTCTTATTCTGGGAAAGATAAGGAAGAAGAACAGCTGTACTGACGAAGCCTACTTTAGACAAAAGCACATGTCCACAGCTGTTCTCATCTCTTCAAACAGTCAGTCTGTCTTTTCTGTAATAGCATGTCAGTCTTGTTACTTGACATTATCTTCCATTTTCATTTGGAGTTGGTCCCGATCGCCACCAGGCGTTAATCGTATTTTTTTCTGAAAGCGAGAATAATTTCAATAACTCAAGAATTTTTCTTGTACATAATATATATTTATTCATCTATGTTGTCCAAATACAGGCTATTGGCCACTGAGTTATCTCCATTAGCAGCTTATCGTCTCATATGTGTGCATTTGCATGTGTGCGTATACATCTATGTGCATGTGTGTATTATGATTTCGCTTTGGCATAGCGAAACTTAAAATCAGTTGTTAGAACTCAATATACTTTTGCTGTAGAACAGTGACACACAACCAGGGTCCATATGGACCCTGAGTGCTCATATAAGATTTTGGAGGGCCCACGCAACAAAATAGTTAACTGGGGATGCACAATAGTATTTTAAGAGCCCCTGAAAAAATTTCGCTTCAGAAGTATGTATTGGTATGTATTGCAAGAAACAGCTGGGTTTCTTTCTAACATTTTACATAGTTAACCCTACACAAGTTAATGTGTGGAAAACAAAATAGGAATCTTAAAAAAGTATCTATAAAACTTTTTTTATACATCAAATAGCTATGGTGGTCCACTAGAATAAAACAATAATCAAAGAGGTCTATAGAAAAAAAGAAAATGGTTGAGGACTCCTGCTGTAGATGTAAATTTGGCACAACAGCAGCAAGTTCAGGAGAGGATGTAAGTCGATTACATCGACTCAAGTGTTCAACTGGTACTTATTTTATCGACTCCGAAGAATGAAAGTTAAAGTCGACCTTTACGGAATTTGAACTCAGAACGTAAGGACGGATGAAATGCCGCTTAGCATTTTCTGACTATAGGTTGCTATATGTTCACTTTGGCGAACATTAGTGTTCCGGATTTGTTGTCTGTGAATCTGTGAGTACAAATATACTGCAAATTTGTACTATAGTGAATGATCCAAATACTAGGAACATACGACTTATAGAACGTAATGGATTTCTGCTCAAGCAAAAATACCTTCTCCTACTAATAGAAAATAGCATACAACGATCAAAAGAGACATCTATAGAATAACTTAGGTCAACACGAGAAAGACAAACCCATCAACGGAACACAATACCATTTCTAGTAACACACAATCCACATCACCAAAACATTTTTATCATCAAAACAAATTAACCAATAATGAAACAAAGTGAAAAATAAAAAAAACAAACGCTTATCTTAATCGAAACGCAACCACATAACCTAAAGAAATTACCAACAAAGGCAAAATTCAACATGAACAAACAGGATAAAACATTCACAGTATCCAAGTGTGATGATAACAGATGTGGAACGTGTCAATATATGCATACTGGCAGATCCATTAGAACAGAAAATGGACAGATTTTCATAAATGCAGATATGAACTGCAAAAGCAGAAATTTGATCGTCTGCATTAAATACCCTAATTGCGAGGAACTATACATTCGCGAGACAGGGAATACATTATCGGAACGCTCACAAGTTCACAGACAACAGGTTCCGGTACACAAATGTTCGCCAAATTTCATTGAGCGAACATTTAGAAACATGTAGTCAGAAAATGTTTGCAATTTTTCCTTTCCACAGACTACATAACACAAGTGAGGTTAGAAGAAAGATGAAAGTAAAACGTTTCATTAAAATGTTCAAGCCTCTTCTGACCGGAAATAGCAACAATAATATAACAACCAGTTAATGATGTGGATTTTAAAATATCTTTAATATACGAATATAAACAAATTACAGAAGACTCCCACCGATTGAAATAAAAGTGATCGAAACCAACTAAGTTTGCTCACTCATAAAACCATTACATGTAAACCGCAAGCTAATTGGTTAAAATAAAGGCGTGATCTATGCCAGTAATATCGGTGCGCCTGGCAAACCGTGACCTTTAAGCTGCATGTTATTTTGTCGGAGCCTTCTAAAAGGCATAAAAAGGAGAAAAAGTCAGTCATTTTACTACAGTCGTCAAGCACTCAACTCAACGGTCAGTCAATACATTTTGAAATTTGATGATTACTACGAACATATGAAGGCGCTAATTGAAGTTTATGAACATTATAAAATATTTTTTTAACGTTTAATATACTTCGACATTGTAAGAAATTTTTTTTAAATGCAATAA
>NC_069000.1:36954658-36956167 GCF_001194135.2 Octopus bimaculoides | reverse complement strand
TCGTCGTCGTCGTCGTCGTCGTGGTGGTGGTGGTGGTAGTGGTGTCAATGCTGATGGCGGTGACGGTAACGGTGAAGATGGTGGTGGTCATGGTGATGGTGATCGTGGTGATGGTGATGATGGTGATGGTAGTAATGGTAGTAATGGTGATGTTGGTGATGACGGTTGTCAAATCCTTGCGGGAAAATCTGTATAAACGTTAACCATCCAGAAAAAAAATAAATAAACAGTAGCACAGCAGCTACAAGCATTTCACATCCTGATTATGAGACTGAGAGAGTCCAGAAACATTGATAACAATGAATTCGGGAACTTCATTGTCCCAAACGATCCATAAGGATCTGATAGACAGACACGAGAAAACGTTAATAAAAAAAGATTAAATTAGGACATAATTGTGTTTTTAATATGTTTTAAAATAAAGCTATTCCTCATATGTTCATATACACATACAAGGGGGTGCTGAAAACTCCCTGAATTTAGGTAAAAGAAAATGCAGGAGGATCAATTAATTATGATTTTATTCAGCATTTTCCTCTCTTAAATTCACACACTTATTGCAGCGGTTCTTCGCTTTTTCTAAGTACTATAAAAGAATTCTGAAGGCTGGGCCTCCAACCAGGTCTTTCGCGATACTCTTAAAGCCAGGAATTTTTCAGCACACCCTTCGTATGTATGTGTATAATATGTTGTGCAAGCAGTCAGAACTCAGTGCACTGCTTCTTATGACAGAAACAGCTGTGAGCTAATGATATTGATAACATGATTTCTATTCCCTTGTCATTCATTAATTGATAACACGCTCTGTACTCGTCTAACACTTTAGTCTAAAACATGAGTATGTAGTAGTTCCAGCCATCGGTTATTAGTATCGCTATACCAAAGCAAAATCATAATATATATGTGTGTGTGTGTGTGTGTGTGTGTGTGTGTGTGTGTGTGTGTGTGTATACATATATATGCGTTTGTGTGTGTGCGTATGCATGTATATATAATGTAAGTATGTATACACACCAAATGTTACCATATCTTATCAGTGTAATTGTGTATCCCACTTAAACAACCTTTAAACCAATATAATGCATAACGATTACAGGTCAAGCAGAGAAAATGAAATTCTGTTATTTTATATCTGTTTCCAACAGAAACGTATCAGAATCCGAATCGCTTGCATCACATGATTCATAACTAATATATATATATATATATGTATGTATGTATGTATGTATGTATGTATGTATGTATGTATGTATGTATATGTATGTATGTATGTATGTATGTATATGTATGTATGTATGTATTATGTGTGTGTGTATATATGTATGTATTATGTGTGTGTATGTATGTGTGTATGTATGTACGTATGTATCTATGCATGTATTGTGTGTGTATGTGTAAGTTTGTGCACGTGTAAGTGTATATTAGCGCATATGTGTGGGTGTATCTGGCGTCAGTATATATACAGACCCACACACATATATATGTGTGTGTGTAATTATATGTGTATGT
>NC_069000.1:36952656-36954389 GCF_001194135.2 Octopus bimaculoides | reverse complement strand
ATATATATATATATATATATATATATATATATATATATATATAAACACATATATATATATATGTATGTATGTGTGTGCGTTTCTGTGTAGATATATATGTGTGTTCGGGTATATGGGAAGTGTGCATAAGGTAAGAAACACTCACAAAAATGAAACATTATTAAGCTACCTAACTTTATTTTTTTCCCCCCTTTTTTATGCCCCTGTTGTAAAAATTCCTTAATTTCTTTATCTGACATATTTAATGGCTAATCCTCCATTTATGCCACATAAAGTCAGTGACTGTACGCTCTCGGGGATTAAATAAGCTAATACTGCATTGCCTTAGCTCGTGAGCATTTTAACTACTACTACTACTACTACTACTACTACTACTACTGCAATTATCACTACCACCACAACTAATACTATTACCTCTACTCACAGGACTCGTTTTAAGACGTCCAAACATGCAGCATGTTATTTCCTTTCCGTTTCTGAAATGCTGACGCCGTCAAGATTCGTTGTGTCAAAGGAGTGCACAGTCATCATGGAGGAGCTGTGTGTCTGCTGATATGAATGTAGCGGTTAAAGAACAGGATATAATACCAAGACTAAGCAAAGGAAATGCAAAGACTGTGGAGGATTTATGCAAAAGCATTCCTAGTAGTTAATGGCGCCTTAGGCACCGTTACATACGGACTTGGTAGTTTCCTTATTTAACTGGCATTCCGACAGTTATGACGACGAGGGTTCCAGTTGATCCGATCAACGGAACAGCCTGCTCGTGAAATTAACGTGCAAGTGGCTGAGCACTCCACAGACACGCGTAGCCTTAACGTGGTTCTTGGCGAGATTCAGTGGAACACCATTATCATCACCATTGATAAGAATCTTGTTCTTTGAACGGCTTTCAATCCAATTTCGTGATTTCATAAGTGTTAAAAATAGTCAAAATTAAGTAACTGCGTAACCAATCGTCTTCACCTTATTTTCGACAAACAACGCCAGTTAAATAATATCATAAGCTAAGTCATGACAAAAAATACTTTCCGAAGTGTTCCCCCACCCGACATTCAAAGCTGGCCATTTGAAATACAGATACTACTCATTGTTGCTAGCTAAGTGAACTGGAGCAGCGTGAAATAAGGATACAAAGCGTCACCGAGAATTGAACTCACGACTTTACGATCGTCAGCCGAATACCCTAGCCACTGAGCCATGCGCCTTCACAGTGTCTTTAATGATAAATAACAAAAATAACAAATGATAAATAACAGTGTAGATATATAAAAAGCAACAGCATAAGACAAATATAGGCACATACCAAAATTAATATATTAAAAAATAAAAATATGAATGATAAGGACGCATAGGAACACAGTAGGGGATAGACACGTTGAATAGAATAGGCTTAGTAGCGGCAAAATTGAAGACCTTGACCGCCATAGGGAAAACAACGATTAAAGTGTTTACCAAATAAATATATATATAGCAATAAGAAAATGGAGGGGAATATGTGGTACTCTTCAACTTGCAGACATTGTATTATGTCAATTTACCTGTTTATTTTTCAACCAAGAGGACAATAAAAACAATATACAAACACATGACATATTATGTCGTATCAGTAAAAACACTACAGTAATAGTAATTGGGTATCCTTCCGGCAGTATATTGGACAGATATTATTCCTTAGTGGGTTGGATTCACAACCCCTAACTTTCTTGGATTATATATATATATATATATAT
>NC_069000.1:36951597-36952205 GCF_001194135.2 Octopus bimaculoides | reverse complement strand
ATAACTTAGCAGTTAATTATATATTTGTTAATTATATTTACGATTGTTGCTAGTATAATGTTATTTTAATTATTAATGTTAATAGATAGGATGGGCTCGCATCGTATGTATATCTAATTTATAGTATAGATACCCGATTTATAGGTATTATATTTTCTCAGTAATGTCCGTTTAATATTTTATCATATTATCCTTCATTTATCATTTCTATTATATCCTCAGCACCGGGGATATAATAGAAATTTTAAACATTACTTTATCGTGTCCATTATACGTATATTTATTTGTATGGACAGGATTCAGGACTCCTACGTGCCTGCTGCTGATTTATTTAGGCTATGATGTAACAGTCTGGTATTTTTACCTTTAGGTGTATTCCTTTTCCTTTCGTCATATATTGTGCTGCCACTCAATATATTCTATTACTACTATATGTACTTCCCCACCCCACCTCTGCCTTTATGTTTTTCTCGTATAAGAGTTACTGATTATAATATTAATTATAATCAATATATATATATATAATATTTATTATAATGAATAAATATATATATATATATATAATATTTATTATAATCAATATATATATATATATATATATATATATA
>NC_069000.1:36945891-36946669 GCF_001194135.2 Octopus bimaculoides | reverse complement strand
TATATATATATCATTTCGACATCTGACATGTGGCACCCAGTTGCACCTGTACAGGTAATGTTGATTTGATGAAGGGAGAGAGCTTATGTGTACAAAAACATTTGATCACTATAAAGAAATCATCTGTGTGGTTGTTCATCAAGAGAATGCCGAATATATAAACATTTATATAAACATATATACGCATATATACTTATAGGTACAAATAGATATATAGAGAGATAAATATGATCAAAATAAGCAACAGGATATCAAGTAGTAATGCAGTACGACCGTTTCAAGCGGCTCCGTTTAATTGAACAATGCAATCATTACATCAATTTAAATGCAGTGCTATCTTCAACTGCACAAAATATAGATTTTATTTTTAACAAGTAGGACACATTAATATAATTTTTCTTAAATATTTTAACAGAGTAAGAAGATAGAAGAAATTCATGTTGTCGCTATTGTAGCAAAGTGGCTAAGAATAGACTACACGACCTCAAACTTTACATCAAGTGCCTGGAGGAGGTACTGCTGCCTTGGGTCAAGTGGGTGGCTGCTGGAAGACCCTATGTCTGGCAACAGGACTCTGCACACCGCCACACAAGCAGGAGAACCCAGTCATGACTGTCAGACAATTTCTGCGACCACATTACCCCTAACATCTGACCACCTAATTCTCCAGACTGCAACCCCCTTGATTATTATGTATGGGCGCAGTTGAGTGGGAGACCAATGGAACTGAAGGCAAGATGAACTGAAGGCAAGAATTATGGCAGCATTCACCAACTTA
>NC_069000.1:36941445-36943601 GCF_001194135.2 Octopus bimaculoides | reverse complement strand
TGTATATATACATATGTGTGTGTCTGTGTGTTCAAACTAATATTTTTCTCTCTTCGTGTTCAGCCTCGTCTGGTGATGCAATCTTCGCTGCGACTAGGCACAGATGGCAACAATCAACAATGCTTCCATATAATGATGATGGTGGTAAATAACAACAACAACAGCAACAACAACAACAACAACAACAACAACAACAACAACGACCACGACGACAAGAACAACCAGATGAAAAACGATTTCCTTGTGCTTTTTGTTGTTCTTGTCCTCACTGGACGTATTCATTCATGCCTTTGATGATGACGATGATGACAATCATGATGGTGGTGGTGGTGGTGGTGGTGGTGGTGGTCACGACGCTGATAGTCATCATTATCACCATCATTATTATCATCACCATCATCATCATCATGATTACGTGCGTTTCATCACCAATTGCTTAGTCATTACGAACATCAATTGTATTTTGCATCTACGGTTTCTTTTATACTCACTTGTGAATAGAAAAACACACTCGTATGCATTCACGCGCGTGCGCGTTCCCCGCTGCCCCAACTTTTTATTTCACACACACACACCTACACATATAGACAAACATACACACGCACATACACACAGGACCTGTATATCGTGTGTTTGAGACATACAGCTAAGCGTTTGTGAAGATGGAGATAAATGTATAGTTGATACACTTAGGCAGATGTCGAAATATGGCCCTTGTATAAGAGGCAGATTACACACATACACACACACACACACACAAACATAGGTGGATGGATAGATGATTGATGGCCGGACGGGCGGACTGAGAGACGGATGGAGGGATGGAGGGATGGAGGGATAGATAGATAGATAGATAGATAGATAGATAGATAGATAGATACAGTATAAGCATTTTTGGAATATATTCATATACAGTGTTCTTTCGTTATTCATAACAACATCCTTACACACACACACACACACACACACACACACACTCAGAGTTCACATGTCCTATCACTCTTGTTAATTTTCTATCTCTCCACTTTCCTTTTCAAATCCTATAGGACGCCATTTTCCATTGCCTCACCTCTACCCATGTCTCATTCTGAAGTTGCCTCAGAGACTCACGGCTCTACATTTGCTTGTATATTTACATTCGTACCAATAACTCGTGCCGTGTTTGTTTGCGTCACCGTCCTCTACGTTCGTTCATTATTCCCAGCAGCTCTTTGCTGTTGACGCCGCCAAAATGAACAATATCATTGTTAAAGGCGTGAGACTGTTATGGTTTTTGAATGACAACTTAAGTAAATAACTTGTCCACGTCTCGTATATGAATTTTCCGTTTGTTCCTTTGTCATCTTTCGGTGCTCCTTTTGAATCTGATATACATATGTGTGTGTGTGTGTGTGTGTGTGTGTGTGTGTGTGTGTGTGTGTGTGTGTGTGTGTGTGTGTGTGTGTGTCTGTGTGTGTGTGTGTGTCTGTGTGTGTATGTGTGTGTGTGCGTGCGCGCGCGTGTATGTGTGTGTGATTTGAAAAGTTTGAGCTCTGCCAGGTTTTAAAAATATCCAAGACCCACCATATTTTCGCAAAGGCGCTCCCTTGCAATTCGATCTGGAGGTAAGGGCCGAAACCAGTACAGACATACAAACATACATACATACATACATACATACATACATACATACATATATGCATACTTACAAACATGCATACAATTATGCATATATGTGATGTACGTAGGTACATCATATATATGCATATATGTGTGTATGTATACATATTTATAGATAGATAGATAGATAGATAGACAGACAGAAAAACACGTATAAACCCAATATAAAGCTTAGTTCTAAGTTTAACAATTACATCAGTGTTGTTTATAGTCTAGTTCTTAAAAACCAGACATCGTTCAAGTCTATTATTTTCTCTTAACGTAGCTTATTTCACTTTTTTTTTATTCTTCCCCCACTGGAATTGTTCCATGGTTGCATTTTCGCTATTTTATTTTATTTTATTTTATTTTATTTTTATTATGTTTTTCGGGGGGTTTTGTTTTATTTTCTCCAACTGTCCATACCGTCTTTCTCCTCCACCTTTCCCACCTCCCTACGTCTCTCCACACCAGTAACAGAGAAGCACAAAAAGACAACAAAAAAAACAGAAAAAAAA
>NC_069000.1:36940147-36940633 GCF_001194135.2 Octopus bimaculoides | reverse complement strand
ATATATATATATTGTTGTACTTGGGGATGGTCATATTGCCAGTTTAGCCAATATATATATATATATATATACAGACATGCATACATAGATACATACATACATATGGTTTTCTCATATATTATATTTGTGTATCGGTAGAAACGGTAGAATGAAATAAATTAAGCTTTGCAGCATGTATTTTGTCTTTTTAAGTTCTGTTATTGAAACCCTCGTTTGAGTCGACTTTGCCTTCCATTCTCTTGAGGTCGATAAATTAAGTAGCAGTCAAGAAAAATACATTCAATCGAATACACGCATGGTTCTTGAGGCAATGTTTGAAACTTATATATAGTGAGTTTTACATATGTAATATAATACTAATATAATATGTTTGTATATATCTATCTACCTACATATGTGTATAAGCACATACATACATACAAACACACACACACACACACACACACACACACACACACATATATATATATATATATATATATATAT
>NC_069000.1:36932672-36939933 GCF_001194135.2 Octopus bimaculoides | reverse complement strand
CTGGAGTCGATCTAATCGACTGGCCACCCCCCCCTAAAAATTTCGAGCCTTGGGCCTAAAGTAGAAAAGAATATATAACGGGGTGTGAATGTGTGTGCCTCTGTGTGTGTGTGTGTGTGTGTGTTTGTGCGTGCATGCATGGACCATTATGGGCTCCTCATATGAAATTCGTGGCTCATTCCCGTTGCCTTACCTTATGCCTGCCGCACTATCCTATATTACAGAAAGCATACATTGAGACAGAACGTATTCACTTGGAGCTCATCTAAAGCAAGAAATGAATTTATTGAGCAAAGACCAATATGATTTATTTAACGCTTATGGATATCTAGAGGGTGCTAGCAACGTCGGTGAAAATGTAAACTAAACATGGCCGGCAGGTTATTTCTAACGTACTGCTGAAAAGTGTAATAAATTGGTTTGCCAAGAAAAGGAATAGTCTCGCATTTCGAGTCCTACCCTTTAGCATTCAGACTAATAAATGCTTATTTATTCACATTGTTTTGAATTAATTAATAAATTTTAAATCAGTGGCAATTCCTGTGTGATTGGTTTACGTTGTCTAACAACTAGGAAATACGCAGTCTGTGTCTGATAGACATCAAAAACAGATTTGAAGGGCTTGAAACAAAACCTTAAATCAACTTCCCAAATACTACCTATGAAAATTTCCTCATAACGCATCGCGTTGAAACTGCATCTTCAATAAATTTAAAATCAAAGGCAACTTCTATGTGATTGGTTTACATTGACTAACAACGAGGAAATATGCAGTCAACTTCTCGTCGAAATCAAAAGCAAATTTGAAGAGCTTGCAATAAAAACTTAAATGAAGTCCTCAAATACCACCTTATGAAGATTTTGTCTCATCGCATCGCATTGAAGTTGCATCTTCACTCAAATCCAAAATCCAGAGGAAATTGTGGGGGCTAAGGAAGTCATTGACAAAGATGAAAATATCAAAATATCAAGAATCCATCCCATTTGAAAAACATGAAATTTTCAAACAGAAACTATGATAAATTCAACAAAGCACAAAACTTACTGATACTCATGTTGTTGGCACTCCGACGCTTACGACGTCGAGGGTTCCAGTTGATTCGATCAACGGAACAGCCTGCTCGTGAAATTAACGTGCAAGTGGCTGAGCACTCCATAGACACGTGTACCCTTAACATAGTTCTCGGGGATATTCAGCGTGACACAGTGTGACAAGGCTGACCCTTTGAATTACAGGCACAACAGAAACAGGAAGTAAGAGTGAGAGAAAGTTGTGGTGGAAGAGTACAGCAGGGTTCGCCACCATCCCCTGCCGGAGCCTCGTGGAGCTTTAGGTGTTTTCGCTCAATAAACACTCACAACGCCTGGTCTGGCAATCGAAACCGCGATCCTATGACCGCGAGTCCGCTGTCCTAACCACTGGGCCATTGCGTCTCCACTGATACTCATGAATGGACGAACAAAACAATATTCAAAGTAGATTTGATCTTATTACACACGACTGATAATCTATAGTAGTGGTTTACAGCCCTTTTTTTTTTTTTTACTTATGGGCCCCTTTGATTCCTATTTTATTCGGATGGACCCTCTCAACCATTTGATGTTTTAAAAAATCCTATTACATTTTTAGATTTAAATATTATCAGGAATTGTATTAAAAAGAATTGTTAAAATATTTTCTGTATTGCAGAAGTATAGCCAATTTATTGCAGATAAATTTTAACAACAAAATTTGATGTGGACCCTGTTAGTAAACTCAGTGGCCAGGTAAAATAGGCAAAACTAAAAGCCTTATAACAACAAGGTCGACTAAAGAAATGGAAAGGCCATTTTCAGAACCTTTTTGAATGATTTCCAATCACTACTGACAACCCTTTAAGAATTATCAGAAACCAAAAAATAAACATCAAAGTAGGAGCTTCACAGCAGATAAAGTAATACAAGTTCTGATTGATTCGAGCAGCGGATCCACTGAGATCTGGGGAATTTAAGGATGTACTTCTCCACCTTTGCAACTTGGTTCGCTTGGTGCAACTTGGTACAATTGTGCAAATGTGTAACTGTGGTTCTCAACTGGAATACACACTACCCTTACGAATCCATATAAGATTTTAGTAAATTTTAAGTTTAATAAATTGGCTACACTTCTACAATACACAATATTTCAACAATTTTTGTAAATACAATTTCTAGTAATATTTAGTTCATAAATATATAGTAGGATCATTTAAACATTGAATGACTAGGAGGAGGGTATATCCGAGTAAAATGTAATCAAAGATACCTATAGGTAAAAAGGGAGTTCCGAAATACTGGTCTGCAATCGAAACCTACTCAATAAATGGATCGAAGGCTGCACTGTCGCTTTCTGTAAAGAAAAGTGATTTAGATTTAATGTAGAATTAGCAGAATATTACATTAGTCGATAAATTAAGTACCAGTTACACACTGGGGTCGATGTAATCGACTTAATCCCTTTGTCTATCCTTGTTTGTCCCCTCTATGTTTAGCCCTTTGTGGGCAATAAAGAAATAAGAAACGTTAGCACGCCAGGCGCAATGCTTTGCGGTATTTCGTCTGTCTTTGCGTTCTGAGTTCAAATTTCGCCGAGGTCGACTTTGCCTTTCATCCTTTCGGAGACGACAAATTAAGTACCAGTTGCGCATTGGGGTCGATCTAATCGACTGGCTCCCTCCTCAAAAATGTCGGTCCTTGTGCCTTGAGTAGAAAAGAATAATGTCAATTCGTCTACGAATTGTCAGCCATCATGTATGTATGATTGTAAGAAACCTATATTCCATTTCGTTGAAAGTCTGAGTTTCAGGTCACAAAAAACATCTCATAAATAAACCTTACTGTGTTGTATTGAGTACATTCGCGTCTTTGTCTGTTATATAATAGAAACATGCGGCGTATAATACTCGCACAACTTGGACAAACATCTCTATCAAACTTTGTGTGCTTGCTTGCGTGTATGTGTATGTGTGCTTGCAAATGTATGGATATGTGTGGTTCACCTTCACCAGCACTTAAGACATTCTCTTCGCGTGTGCGAGCGCTCATGCGTGTGTGTGTGTGTGTGTGTGTGTGTGTGTGTGCATTTCGATGCTTTGTTTACAAAAATATGCTTACTAATAAACGTATGCCTGCCTGAGCATATTGTTAAGTATCTGTATAGAGATATGTGTGTATGCGTATGTATGTGTGTGCCTTTGTGCGTGTTAGTGTGAATGCTTGTGTTAGTGTGTGCTTTATGCCATGAGACAAATGCGAAATAAAAAAAAAAAATGCAAAGAAATACCATGATGACGAATGAAAAAAACAAATGCAAAAAACAGATCGGAAACAAATGAAAAGTTCTGGAACGGGTTTTTTTTTTTTTCTCTTTTTGCTTTTTTGCTTTTTTTTTTTGCTTTTTCTTTTTTCTATATATAATATTGTTGACAAGGTTTCTGTTACAGGGATTGTTGAAAACATGGAATTAGATAGCGGAAAAACGAAATGTTTATCCAATTAAAGCGAGAGAGGAAAAAAAATATGGCCACTTATGTAAATGATGTTTAATAAACAAATAAATATAAATATAACAACAACAACAACAACAACAACGACAAAAACAACGGCAAAAATAATTTGAATCAACTTTTCTTTGAAAAAAAAGGGAAACTGAAACGAATAAAATAAAATGGTAGATGAAAGGAAGGAAGGAAGGAAGGAATGAAGGAACGAACGAACGAACGAACGAACGAAAGAGCGAAGGAAGGAAGGAAGGAACGAACGAACGAACGAACGAAGGCTGATAAACAGACAGACTGACAGAAAGGAAGAACGACTGACTGAATGGTTAAAAAGAAAGAAAGAAAGAAAGAAAGAAAGAAATATTGAATGAATGAAAGTACGATTTATCGAAAGAAAGAAAGAATGGTAACAAAAGACTTTGCTTGTCGTCTTCCCTCGACGGCACCATCTTACCAATGAAGGTTTTCATTTGTGATATTGTTTCACCCGAGATTTGTTTTCTTTTGTTTATACGTTTCAGTCTAGTCGTTTGTTGCTGTTAAATAAATTTTATGTGTTTATTGGATTTCAAATCCGTTGTAATGGAGACGTGAGATTTGTTTAACAACGTGACTTACTGAGAAATATATGTTCGCCACCATCCCTAAACAACCCGCTCCTTCAAACTTATATACGCACACGTATTCATGAAAGTAAATGCACATGTGTGTGTGTGTGTGTACTTACATACAGGAGACCAAAAGTGTACGTACGCCGCTATATGTATATATAATTTTTTTTTTTTTTTAATGGAACGAGAACGTAACAGGCGACTACGAAACATTCGGACAGTTAGACGATACAAAACAGGACAGGAAAAAACAAGGAAGGGTCATTCGGAGCTTTCTATCTTCAGTCAAGTACCAGATCGTCTTTGCAGTTTCGGCCGGTTACTCTCGAGACTGCTCTAATCTGGCCAGCCCCAAGAAAATCTAAGTTAAGAGCACTAGATTCTTTGGAAAGAAATCAAGCGAATGTATATGAAAACAAGGACGAAACAAACGGAGAAATGGTACACAATTACAAATACAAACAACAGGACATTAACAACAGGTGTCTTTTGACTAGGGACGAATTAAATCAAGCTGGCATGTGTGGAAGTAAAGCCTTACGGCAGGAACGTAGAAGACGAAAGTCATGGGAAGGAATATACGAGGTGCCACACGGATGGTAGTCGAACCAAGAAAGAAAGGTCAGGCTTGGTCGAACATCGGTCACGTGGAAGGAGTGGAGAGAGGTAATGCTAGAGGGATTGAAGAATTAGGGAGAATTATTGAGTATGTCTGCCTGCTGGAAATAACAGTCAAAACTCATTTAAACCGACCGCCGGAAAAATAACACTGACAATAACTACAGAAATCAACTAGAAATTAAATATATATATATATATACGTACGTATGTATGTATGTATGTATGTATCAAAGGTATGTAGTTCATGTATAAACGGGGCAAATTTAACTATTTCTCCGTAGATTGAAAAGAAAAAACATTACTTAACCAATAGCAGAGAAACAAACAGAAACACTGTTTATATACACAACAAACCCAATATCTTCAAAGAATTGGAGCGACTAATTTGCATACTAAACCCTAGGGCTGATTGGGCTGGTTACTTGGTTACTGGTTTAGTACCCTTGAATGGGACACCGGTCCATTGCAGGGTTCAAGGTCAGTAATTTTGAGGGAAGCAGCGAATCGATTACATTAATCTCAATACTTGACAGTTACTTTATTTTATTGACTTCGATGGGATGAAAAGCAAAGTTGACCTCGGCGGGATTTGAGCTCAGAACATTACGAAAAGAAAAGAAATACCGCAATGCACTTATTCATTATTCTTAGGTATTGTTTAATTATGTAACCAATTATTAATCGATTGTGCAATTAATCTGACCTCAGGCAGAGGGGACATGTCATTGAAGAGGTCACGTGTGACACCGAAAGGGCTTTGATGAACACATCTGATTGATTAATTGGTTGATTGATTGATTGATTGATTGATTGATTGACTGATTAACGGAACGATCAACGAAACGATCGATTAGATAATTGGTTAAATAGTCAGCCAATTGTCGAATAATAAGGATGTGAAAGCTAGTGCACGTGTGTTTATCATTAGCATAATGAACCAGTGCGTGTGTGTTTATTATTAATACAATGACCCTCCCGAGATCCAACAAAATATGTTTCAACACACGAGGTTCACATCGAAAATCTTGCAAACTGAGACAGACAGACCTGAAACAGATCTGGAGTAGAGAGAACAAGTCATTGATGAGGTCTCGAACTGTGACGCAAGGACTTTGAACAAATACAACTTATCGATTGGTTTAATTAAACAGTCGATTAGTTAATTAGCCAAATGGTAAAATTGACAAATAATGCAGAGGTGAAAGAGTGCCAGTGCCGAAATACAACAAAATATGTTTCGACACACGAGTAATCCAAATGCAAAAATTAAATAGAGGACTATGGCAGACTATTGAGAGCAATCAGGTGTCTTTTGACTAAGGACGAATTAAATCAAGCTGGCGTGTGTGGAAGTAAAGCCTTACGGCAGGAACATAGAAGATGAAAATCATGGGAAGGAATATACGAGGTGCCACACGGATGGTAGTCGAACAAAGAAAGAAAGGTCAGGCTTGGTCGAACACCGGTCACGTGGAAGGAGTGGAGAGAGGTAATGCTAGAGGGATTGAAGAATTAGGGAGAATTACTGAGTATGTCTACCTGCTGGAAATAGCAGTCAAAACTCTTATTTAAACCGCTGGAAAAATAACACTGACAATAACTATAGAAATCAACCGTCTGCGAGTATACAGGTTAAGAAAATCATTCAACATACCAATAATTCATTTATAAAATCCTCATGTCAGCGTCAAGATGGAAGAAGAAGCGTAGGAAGGATATAGCTAAGGTACAAGAGTAAGCTCAAAGGAACCTGAATTCGACAAAGGTTCTTCCTAGAAACATTTGAAAAATTGCATACAATCACAACGAATGGAGGTTAACTTGCTATGAAGCCATAAAGAGTTATTAAATAGACTGTCAAGGTCACCTTAAAGAACTGGGGGCAAAAACAGTCTCTAACTAATATGACAGCTGTTTTGTTGGACAACCCTTTAATGTATCTGATCTGAAATTGTCTGTAAATTGTTGGTCGGATAAAAGACTCATAAGAAACATAACTCAAAGCTTAGAAAGGAGAATAAGAAACAAACAAAATAACTATTGTTTGACCCTCGTGCGTCGAAATCGACGGAGGAAAGGAGTTTTATATGCATACATGTGTGTGTGTGTGTGTGTGTGTGTGTACGCAGAACTATGTAAACGCACGCACACACATATATACGTTTATAGGTATATAGATATCTATATGTATGTGTGCATGTGTATGTGTATACGTTTCTTCTCATGGCACAAGGCGCGAAATTTTGGGTGAGGAGACCAGTAGATTAGATCGACCTCAGTACGCAACTGGTCCTTAATTTGTCGTCCCTGAAAGGATGAAAGGCAAAGTCGACCCCGGCGGAATTCGAACTCAGAACGTAAAGACAGATGAAATACTGCTAAGCATTTCGCCCGACGTGCTAACGTTTCTGCCAGCTCACCGCCTTTAAGTGTATGTATATATGTATGTATATATATATGTATATATATATATATATATATATATATTTAAGACTTGGCTCTTATTTCTAG
>NC_069000.1:36928478-36929382 GCF_001194135.2 Octopus bimaculoides | reverse complement strand
TAACCGTGTTTACAAGGGGCTTTTTAGAAAAAAAAAGAAGAATAAATAGTTCTGAATTACAGAGAAGACAGAATTCCTTACCTTTGTCAATAAGGTATGGAGATTGAGAGAATCAACCAATCTGAATTAAATTGTTTATTGTGGTCTTTTAGATACCAAATTAATTTACTAAGTCCTGTGCTGTTACGTTTATTCCTATCCCTAAATGTAGAGTAATGATTAGAAATTCTTTTATTTCTTTATATATTTTATACAAAATATTTCACGTAAACTCGGAATTTCTACGATAAAAAACAAGGACTTACAACCTTTTTACTAGTTCTGCAAAAGAGACCGATAGAATAAGTACTAGGCTTACAAAGAATAAGTCCTGGGGTCAAATGATTGAAACAAGTAAAAGAATAAAAGAATATATACTCATACATAGCAATAACCGAGCTACGTGTGCATGGTTTTTCTTGGTTACCATAAGCACCGCGCAGTAGGATCGAACCCAAGACATTGTGATTAATAAAGTCAGGTTCCCATATAAGAAAGATTGTAAAATCACAAACGACATTTAAACTGACAAAATAAATGTCTGAGTTTATCTTTGTACAGGAACAACAAACAATAAAAGATCCACATCAACTTTCAGTTGATCTGAAATTATTAAGATGTTGAAATGCTACCGAGATTTCTGTGCCAAGAGATATATCATACATACATACTTACACACATGAGTTTGTTCATGTATATGTGTGTTGTGTGTGTGTGTGTGTGTGTGTGTGTGTGTGTGTGTGTGTGTGTGTGTGTGTGTGTGTGTGTACATCTATCTATCTATCTATATATATATATATACATATATGGGAGAATATACAAAAAATAACAACAGACGAGGACAGGTGGTGTAAATAACAAAAGT
>NC_069000.1:36923225-36927649 GCF_001194135.2 Octopus bimaculoides | reverse complement strand
TATATATAAACATATACATATAAATATATATCATATATATGTATACGTATGTATGTTTATATATACATATACATATGTATATATACATACATATACATATATATATGTGTATGTATATATATATATATATATATATATAATCAAAAGCAATGTAATTGGCACACTTGTATACGCCATATCTCAATGGTTTTTATGCAAACGTAGAAGTGTTCTGAAGACCTTTTCGTGAACCCTGACCCCCTATTAATCTAAATTGTTATTTACTCAGTATTCTATATCAAACGGAACCTCAGGAATAAAACGGAGCTAGCTATCCTACAATTAAATTGCCCAAAAGAAAGTAATACATATGCATGTATACATACATTCATGCGTATATACATTAATGCATACATACATACATACACCATAAATACATATACACAAATACATACATATACACACAGATATACATACACCATAAATACATATACACACATACATACATACATGCATACATACATACATACATACATACATACATACATACATACATACATACATACATACATACAAGAAACTGTGCACAGTTGTGGAAATCAGCTACCCAGTGGATGTTAACATAAAGCTAAAGATCAGCGTAAAAAAAAATATCTATCCTGAACTATTGAGAAATCTGCAGTTACTCTATCCAGATTACAAGTTCATTATACCAGTGATTATTGGAGCACAGGGATGTGTAATACACTGTCTAAATACCAATCTTGAGAAATTAGGCTTCTCAATACCAGAAATAAGAAAGCTGATTCGAAGACTACAGATCCAATCCACCACTGGAACTGTCAAAATCTGTAAAACTTTCCAGGATTTTATCATCTAAATATATATGAGCATGTTTAGATGTGCAACTATGTGCATGAACATACATACATAAAACAAAACATACAAATCGGCACATAGATACATACATACATACATGCATGTATACATGCATACAAACCAAAAATACCCTGTTGTTGATGTTGAAATTCCAATGAAGGAACCCTTGATCTAGGTTAGAAACCAGTTCTTTCTCTACAGGCAAGAAATCTTGAAATAAAATTGAATAATGACATACATACATATACGCACACACACGCACACACGAATACATACATACATACATACATACATACATACATACATACATACATACATACATAGGCATCTATCCGCTTCGGCAACAAACATCTTTTTTATGTGAAGAGAATAATCACCACAGACAGCAATTGCTAATCCGACTATTGTGACGCTAACCTATTATCTCAAATCCCTGAGAACCGGTCAAAGTCTATCATAAAGAGATCAAGAATAATGTAAAAAAAAAAAAAAAAAAACGCTGATGCTACCACTAAACTTTTATGCATCTCAGTGACGTCTGTGGAACATATTCAATTTAACTAAAGTTTTCCAGTTTTTCTAAGCTGTCGTTGAGCGAAAAGCCATTCTTACCAAGAGTAAAGAAGAAAAAAAACAACTGTTCTAGTATTTAAGGTTATCGATGATGTTGCTGAAGAACACATGGAATCATGTGATTTTAATTGCTGGACAATTAATACACAGCTGCTATTACTTTTAAAGAACACCTAAGGAAAACCTGCAGTGCATGTGCTAATGAAATCAATTAACGGAAGCAACCCAGTTGGAAAACAAAACTTGAAGAAAACATCAACAATATGCGCCGACATATTGGATGGATAACCAGGATAATAAAATGCAAAGGGTATAATGAATTCACGTCTCACCAAGTACATCTTATACAAAAAATAACAAAACTCTTCGGCAATTCTTTACGCCAAGTTTTTGAGCAAAAGCTAATCACTTAAAGCGCGAATTCAGGACAACGCTGAGCGAAAACCTTCGTTACCATTGGGGAATTTGTGGGCGAGCCAATAAACACCACAAGTTTGCTCCCAATTCATATGATTTATACCCGGCGATGAGAAAGAAAAACATTACCGTTAAGAAATCCCCTTCTAAAGATCTTGAATCATTCCGGTTTAAGATCTAGAACTAAAAGACAAAGCTCAACCAGGATGCACTATGGTTAAATACAATTAGGAATAAATACTGTACCAACATTGACAGTTAAACATACGCGGTTAACCTTGGAACTTTCACTATAGCTGTTGGCAAACGACATAATGGGATGACACCGAGAAGAGACCGAAATAGTTTCATACAAGTTGAAGAGGTTGATTCTCTACAGAAAACCTTTAATATGTATCTTCAAAAAATCTATGGAAGGCCAGATTGACATATCAAACTGGCTTGCTGTAGCATGGATGAATCTTGCTAAACATGAAACTACCGTGTTGGCAGAAAATTATAGGCCCATTACTTTCCTAAACATTCTGCCCGAGTTTTACATAAGCTGCCTCAACTAATTCCTCCAAAATAATTTTGAGTACAACAATATTGTGACTGATGAACAGGCAGAGGGAAAGAAGGGCTTGTAGAGATGCACTGTCCGAAGTAAGAGATTCCCTACAATCTAAATGTATTGCAAAAGTCGGCATTACTTGGAACTGCACGCATATTGGGTAAAGTACTGCCTGTCTGAGGTCCTTGTTGTGACTTGACAAACGGTACAAACCCCTGGTAGATACAATATCTTCAATCAACAACCTCACGATATTGTATGCTGTGCGACGTCTATAATAATAATGATAATCCTTTCCCCTATAGGCACAAGGCCTGGAATTTGGTGGAATGGGGGCGCTTGTCGATTACATCAACCCCAGTGCTCAACTGATACTTGTTTTATCGACCCCGAAAGGATGAAAGGCAAAGTCAACCTAAGTGGAATTTGAACTCAGAAAGTAAAGACGAATGAAATACCACACGGCATTTTGTCCCGCATGCTAACGATATTGCCATCTCGCTGCCTTGATTATTATTATTATTATGAGCTGACACGCCGGGAAAAATGCTTAGCGGCATTTCGTCCACCTTGACGTTCTGTGTTCAAATTCCGACGAGGTCGACTTTGCCTTTCATCCTTTCGGGGTCGATAAATAAGTACCAGTTGAGTACTGGGGTCGATGTAATCGACTAACCACCTTCCTCGTACTTGCTGCCCTTCTGCCGAAATTTGAAACCATTATTATTATTATTACTATTACTGCTGTTATTATTATTATTATTATTATTATTATTATTATTATTATTATTATTATTATTATTAAGATGGCTGCAAAGTGAACGTGTCGAGTAAAACATGTTTTATCAGCCACATGGAAAGTCTTAAATTCTTGACATTAATTTATTTCTGTTGTAACGGCTAACTGACCACAAGACACTACCACTTCACACAAGAAACTATGTTCTTCCTCTTCTTCTTCTTCTTCTTCTTCTTCTTCTTCTTCTTCTTCTTCTTCTTCTTCTTCTTCTTCTTCTTCTTTTTCTTCTTCTTCATCATCATCATCATCATCTTCTTCTTCTTCTTCTTCTTCTTCTTCTTCTTCTTCTTCTTCTTCTTCTTCTTCTTCTTCTTCTTCTTCTCGTTAATAACAGCCAGTCTATCATTTCTTCTTGAACTCTTAGCGGGTGGTGGGTCAAGTGAGCTCTTCCAAGCGCCAAATGACATCAACGTTCAAGACTATTCCTTAGTCCTACCAACTATCACCGCCATCAATGTTAGTTGGTTCTTCAACGAGGAACACACATTACGTTCAGTACATTAAAAAATATATGACAATATAACGTGAAACGCGCTGTATAGAGTAGGCCGTATACGTTAAGTGAGTAACTAGCAACAGAACGAATTTGACATTGACACTTTTGATGGCGTCGCGAATGCTTAATCCTGTGTGTTAGTGAGTTGGCGGTAGAAGAGGTTTTATATCAGTCGTTATTTCTTGGATAAATGTTCCAGTTCTTTTTAGTCATTTTCATTTGGGAAGAGTAGATATTTCATTTTGTTTTGCTTTAAACAACTTTGAGCTGAAATAATTTTTATAACTGGTTATCAACCATTTTTTTCTTTTTTCCTATGGACTCCTTTTTATTACTATTTTACTCTGGTGGACTCCCTTAGCCATTTAAAGGTTTTAAAAATTAGCTTTATAGATATGTCTTTCAAAATTCTTATTTTGTCTTGCATACGTTCCCTTCTGTAGGCTTGCAATATCACTCACGGAGAGAACATGCTTCAGTGAGCAGAAACTCTTTTATTCTTTTATTTGTTTCAGTCATTTGACTGTGGCCATGATGGAGCACCGCCTTTAGTCGAGCAAATCGACGCCGGGACTTATTCTTTCTAAGCCTAGTACTTATTCTATCGGCCACTTTTGCCGAACCACTAAGTTACGGGGACGTAAACACACCAGCATCGGTTGTCAAGCGATGTTGGGGGACAAACACAGACACACAAACACACACAAACACACACACACACACACACA
>NC_069000.1:36920289-36921316 GCF_001194135.2 Octopus bimaculoides | reverse complement strand
TATATATATACATATGAAGGTTTTATAAATATAGATATATATATAGTCATACACACACATAGATATATATGGTTATATGTGTGTATATATATATATATATATATATATATACTTTCACATATATGCTTTATATGTATGTATGTATGTACGTATGTATGTATGTATGTATGTATGTATGTAAATGTATATTTTAGTCCTCAAATTTCTCTTCAACTTTAAAAATAAAATCAAGGAGCATCCTGACCATTTTTTTTCTTAGTGTTTGACGCTGTTAAGTAGATAACAATCTTCAACGGAGCGATTTTAGTTTATAAATATAAATATACACACACACACACACTCACACACATACATATATACACGCTCACGCACACATACACACATACATACATACATACATATTGATTTCAAATTTTGGTACAGCAATTTCATCGACCCAGTACTCAATTGGTACTTATTTTATCTGCTACGAAAAGATGAAACACAGAGTCAACTTCGGTGGAATTTTAACTCAGAACGTAAAGCCGGAAGAAAAGCCGCTTGTCCGGCATGCTATCGGCTCCTCACGTTGCATTTATTAAAGCCAACGTAAGGAGAAGACATTTGCCCATATATATATATATATATATAAAATTAGAAATATTGCATTTCTAAATCTTTCAGAGAGACTTATACAGTAGCAGCATGATAAAGTGATGGTTTGCTGGGTGGAGGTGCTTATCTCCCCTGTTTGAAAACTTAAGGACTCAGAACGCTTGTGTCACATAGCCAACTGGAAACGGTGTTTCCTGGGGCTAAATAGCAGTAGCATTCTTCCCTTTCCTGGGGCTGTCACATTAAGTTGGCAACAAACCATCACTTTATACATATATACTAGCAGCTAAGCCCAGTTTCACCAGGTCGGTTTAGATGATGTGGCTGGAAAACCCTGCTCTGTGTAAGCATTCGACTTGTCTGGGCACGCTTACGTTAAAAAGCAATTTTAGAATGACTTTTTCTGTCAAAACACTAAAAATAACTGACCAAC
>NC_069000.1:36918093-36919193 GCF_001194135.2 Octopus bimaculoides | reverse complement strand
ATAAAATCGCCTTGTCTTGTGCGCTTTTTAAATAATGACCTGTTTGGATCTTTCTGTAGCCTGATAAAAGACGTAGAGTGGTGGTGGTAAGAGATATATTCTTTTCTATGCTAGGTACAAGGCCCGAAGATTTGGGGGAGGAGGCCAGTTGATTAGATCGATCCCAGTGCGCAACTGGCACTTAATTTATCGAGCCCGAAAGGATGAAAGGCAAAGTCGACCTCGGCGGAAAACCACTACTTTCAAAATTAAACGTTGCAAAGCGTTTAGAGTGGAGTAAAAACGTACAGAATTGGTCCCTAGAGCAGTGGAAGAATATTATTTTCTCAGACGAGTAATCCTGTACCTTATTTCCAACCACCGGCCAAGTATACGTGTGGAGACAGCCAAAAGAAGCATTTGACCCAGACTGCCTTCTTCCAACTGTTAAACATGGAGGCGAATCTGTGATGATCGAGTGGGAGGCTATATCTTGGAAATCCGCCGTTTCCTTTCATGGCAGAATTAATAGTCAAGACTATTTAAGCATTTTATCTGATCAAATTCATCCTATGGTTGCGGAACTGTTTCTGGAGGGAAATGCAATCTTTCAGGGTGATAATGCACCAATTCACACAGTTAAAGTTGTTACCTAATGGCACGAGGAACATTCTAATGAAGCTGAACATCTTATCTGGTCACCACAGTCCCCATATTTCAATATTATTGAACATTTATGATGCATTTCAGAAAAACAAATAAGCAGTCGATATCGACTCCTTATTTGTTTTTCTGAAATGCACCATAAATATTCAATAATATTGAAATCTGGGGACTGTGATGGCCTACAAGAACTGGAGATTGTTTTAGCTGAAGAATGGACAAAAATTCCTTTGGAAACAATTCAATCTTTGTACGAGTCCATACCTCGTAGAATTCAAACTGTAATTACTGTCAAAGGCGGTCCAACCCCATATCAAAATAAATTTGTTTGAAATTTTAAGGTGTTTCCATTATTTTGTCCAACCCCTGTATATATGATATACATAATATCTATCTGTCTATCTATAGAAATAAATAAATATAAATATAAATATATATATATATATGTATATATATAT
>NC_069000.1:36916815-36917724 GCF_001194135.2 Octopus bimaculoides | reverse complement strand
CGTAACCGACGGAGTGCCAGGAGTTTCTATCTATCAATCTATCTATCTATTTTTCTGTCTTTTCTTTTTCTTTCTATTTATCTATTAATCTTTCTATTTCTTTATCCATCTTTTTTTCTGTCTATCTATCTGTCTAGCTATCAGTCTTTCTCTTCATCTATCTACCTATCTGTCTCTCTATCTGTCTCTCTATCTATTTATCTATTTATCTATCTATCTATCTATCTATCTATCTGTCTATCTATCTATCTATCTATCCCTCTCCTTCTCTGAACATATATGCGTGTGAGTGAAAGGAAGAAGTGTGTGTGAGGGAAAGAGGAGTGTGTGTATGTGTGTGTGTCTGTGTGTGCGTTCGTATGTGTATGTGTGTGTGCGTGAGAGTGTGGGTATGTGCGGCTGTATGTGCGTGTGCGCGCGCGTGCGCGTGTGTTTGTGAGTGCGTATACGCACGCGCATGTTTAAACAACTGCAAAACTACTCAAAGGAAGTAAATTACCATCTTCGCTGAGAATTAAAAATACAAGACATAAAGAACACAGGAACTATAAACGTTTTCTAGGTACAATAACAACTTTACAGAGATTGACGTAAAACGGTGTGGTTGAACGAGACTCTGAGAGGAAGAAGATACGGGATGCCGGGGGGAAGGTATAGGCTTGGAGAGGGGGGCGAGAGAAAAAGAGAGACATTTAAACGCTAACTACATTTTAAGGGGTTGTTTTAACTAAAAGTCTATTTCTATTCCAACGTAGACGAATCCTCACGCACACACACACACACACACACATACACATTCATACACATGCGCGCATACACACACACACACACACACACAACATAAGATTATACACTTATTCTATCTCCCTTACATGTGCGTGTTTCATGTGTGTGTGTGTGTGTGTGTGT
>NC_069000.1:36914751-36916805 GCF_001194135.2 Octopus bimaculoides | reverse complement strand
GTGTGTGTGTGTGTGTGTGTGTGTGTGTGTGTGTGTTTGTGGGTGTGTGTTTGTGTGGGTGTGTTTGTGTATGTGTGTTTGTGTGTGTGTGTGAGAGAGAGAGTGCGTGCATTTGTGCGTCTGCAAATATATAATATACTAGCAGAGATACCCGGCGTTGCTCGGGATTACAATGGCATAGTTTGCTATTGTTTTACTTGTTTCAGTCATGTGACTGGGGCCATGCTGGAGCACCACTTTTAGTCGAACAAATCGACCCCCAGGATTTATTCTTTGTAAGCCTAGTAGTTATTCTATCAGTATCCTTTGCCGAACAGTGCGTGTGTGTGTGTGTGTGTGTGTGTGTGTGTGTGTGTGTGTGTGTGTGTGTGTGTAATAATTAAATTCTAAATTATGCTCTTTATTGTATTTTGTCATTGATTTCCACGGATCTCCTGGTCCGTAGAAAAATTGTATTGCTTGAAACCGGTCAATGATGCAAAAAATATTGGGCACCGTTGGGCTATAGAATGTCCCTAGTACTCTTTGTTTCAATTTGAAATGTTATACAACTAACACTGAACGAGTGAACAGAGACCATCAGCCTTCTGAGGTATGAAAGGTATGTAAATTGATAGATAAGTATCGAGTTGAGACGCAAAATATCGTCTACTACTAGACTTCGTAGAAATTGCGTCCTTCTGGAAATCATCCTTGAAAGTTTACCAAACAGGAGTCTTAGAAACAGAGAGACGAGGAACCAAATGATAAACACCAGAGACGCAAACCAGTTTTGATTCTCAGTGTATGTGATTTCACTTGACTCCTAGTATAAAGCATTAGAAAAATTTTAACTACCACATTTCGTAGCCTCTTCAGTTAACGTGTAAGATCTTTACGTCAAATTAGGACGAATCAGTCACCGCTCTAACCTCACTCAACCGTCGTCACAGTTTCTCTATACGGACCTTCATAGACCAGAGTAAAACCTATTTTCTCTCTTTAATTAAAAGCAAAAATTAGAAGAAAGAAAATAATAATAAAAGAAATAATATTATCTTTCTGAACTTAAGTCAAATCCCGAACAAACATTAAAACTCAATGACTACCTACTCAAGATTCCTTTTAGATTAAGAACAAATTATAAAATATAAATTATTTTCCCCTAAATCCAGGAAAAAAATTTGCTAAATAATTAAAGTGCCCCTAACCACCTTTATTTTTATTTTCATTTTCTTTTTCTTTCAACAAAGTAAGTTAATCCCTTCCGCATACACTTTTGGTAAGAAAATACGAAGAATTTCCTTTGAAAAAAATTGTCTAGATTTTCATCGGACAATCTATAAATTCACGAGGCGTGGAAAAGAGCCCTCTTGACATTTTATTAAAAATAAGATTAGCTCTTGCTCTAATACTTAAAACCCCTACTGTTTGTTCTTAATTTTATGTCTACTTCCGCATTAAAACTTGTACGGATACAATTAAAAGCTTTATAATAAACACTTCAGTCGGAAACTAAGGAGACATAAGTTCAATTCCGTAACAAGAGAAACAGAACACCGAATGAACTTCATTCAACTATCTTTGTTATTTCTTTCTTCCTTGTCATTTTGGTGAAACCATTCTAAGATTCTGATATGATTTAGGAATTATCATTAGCACAACACCTATAATCGATATAATAGACTAAACCTATCTTAGTAATGAACTAGTACTTCATTTTTTTCTTCAAATTTTGGTATAAGATCAGCAAGTTCGGAGGAAGGCGGGGAGTCGATTACATGAAGCCCAATGCTCAACTGCTACTTAATTAATCGACCCTGAAAGGATGAAGGACAATGTCGAGTTCGGAGGAATTTGAATTCAGAACGCGAATACGGACGAAATGCCGCTAAGCGTTATCTCAGGAGTGCTAACGATTCTGCCAGCTCGCTGCTTTCAGAAAGATAGATAGATAGATAGATAGATAGATAGATAGATAGATAGATAGATAGATAGATCCGTAAATGTTGAACAATGAGAATGTTCACATTGGTGGATAAAATTTCTTTATTTGTGTATTAAGTCTACTATTG
>NC_069000.1:36912393-36914741 GCF_001194135.2 Octopus bimaculoides | reverse complement strand
TATTACATACAAAAATAAGAATATACAAAAATAAGAGTATTCCTCTTATTTTTGTATATATATATATATATACATACATACATAAATATAATAGGGATAACCACTAAGTGGACATCCATTATGCTAGAAGAAGATCACCTACGATCTGTGGAGGTGCGTGGCTTAGTGATTAGGGTGTTGGATTTATAATCGTAAGATTGTGGTTTCGATTCCTTGAGCAGGCGATGTCCTTGAGGAAAACACTTCATTTTACCTTGCCTCAGCTGGCAGCACGAAGTTATCTTGCAACGGACCGGCGTTCCGTTCTGGTGGGGAATATATACGCCATGGAAACCAAGATACCAGCCTACGAATATGAAGGAACTTTACTTTTTTACTCTTCTTTTCATTTAAGACCTTTTTGCTCAGAAGTGCTTGAGAAACCAAAAGAAAAGTAACAACGTAAACAGTAACCCCAAGAGACAGGAGGTGTTGTTCTTATAGCACCACCATCTGCCACTACTCTACTGAAACGTCGGAGGCAATCATTTCGTCCTCGGTTCCAAGAGCCAACCAAAACGCAGAAATCGAGGCATCGCCTCTCCGAAGAGTACCATCCTATCTTCTTGTGATAATGAGTATGAAAAGGAAATTAGAGAAGGCGACAACATTTCAAGCAGCCTGAAAACCGACAAAAAGAAAGTGGGGAGGGGAAGCAATCGATGAAGGCTTTCAACTTAACGGTGGTCTGAAACAGCAACGATTACCTAATTAATGAAATTAATGATAAAGATCCAGCTAATATGTTCGTGTTTTGGTTATTTATTAATATATATTCTGTGAAGGCGTGTGGCTTAGTGGTTAGGACATTCGGCTCACGATCGTAAGGTCGTGAGTTCAATTCCCGGCGATGCGTTGTGTCCTTGAGCAAGACACTTTATTTCACGTTGCTCCAGTTCACTCAGCTGGCAAAAATGAGTAGTACCTGTATTTCAAAAGGGCCGGCCTTGTCACACTCTATGTCACGCTGAATCTCCCTGAGAATTACGTTAGGGGTACACGTGTCTGTGGATTGGTCAGCCACTTGTACGTTAATTTCACGAACAAGCTGTTCCGTTGATCGTATCAGCTGGGACCCTTGTCGTCGTAAGCGACGGAGTGCTCCTTGGACACGTTATAAGAGTCCAGTCATTCACACCGAAAATTTACACCAGCAATTTATGAATATAAATGTTTGAATTACAGTGTCTAAGGAAATAGTGTTTACGACTCGGTTTCCCTGAAAAAAAAATGCAGACTGTCAGTTTTAGATCTACTCAGTTCTTGAAGTATGAAAGATTTTCAGCGACGTGATAAAACAAAAAAAAAAGCCATTATAGCACCAGATTTTCATTAGTTGCGTTATGGAGCAACATGACAGTGAGGCGTTTAATAGTAGTAGTTCAACTAGTGGGTGTGAGTTCAATCAGGTAGGTGACTGTTCCTGATGTGGAGGACGAGATGACAATAACTTGTTCTCTGGATTTAAATAATGGGTGAAGTTCAAAATTCTGCGAACATTATTGGATGAGACAGAATGCCGGAGGATAGACCGGCCGAAACGTTGTGGTTGTAACAACCACTAGACATAGACAATACAAACAAACTCAAACATACGCAAAAGCATGCATACATACATAAATAATTATATGCATATATGTAGTGAAATTTAAACTTTAAATTGCGCGTTAAATAACAAATTTATAAAACATCATGTCTCAAAAAGTTTGTATGATATATATAGATGAGCAGACAACATACATTGATCGATAGTTGTAAAAACTCTCAAGACCCCTGATAAAACGACCCGATAAAACCATTAATCAGAAAGTCGTCTGCTGTCTCTATCAAACGTCTCTCTGGCAACATTTAATCTATCTGCACCCCCCATCATCTTTTTATATACGTAGATTTCCACCAATAAATACAAATATAAACTGCTTCACTGAATTTATTACAGTCGTCGCCGTCTTCACGGTAATTGATTTAACCAACGTTTGTACATTCCAAAACTGTTATGTATAAAAGTGACATGTCTGATGATTTGACAACAATTCTTGATTAACTTACATTATGTAACTAATAATCATATTGTGTTAATGAAATATGCGTAAGATGGATAACTAAATTTTCTATTAACAATCTCATATTTTGCTTCATATACATACATATATATATATATATATATATATATATATATATACTTATATATACTTTATATATATATATGTACACTTATATATACATGCACTTATAAATATTTATATATAACTGGAAAATGAGGGTTATAGATTAGTTGAGAACTCAAAGTTAAGACATACCCTAACGTC
>NC_069000.1:36908778-36910465 GCF_001194135.2 Octopus bimaculoides | reverse complement strand
ATATATATATATATATATATACGACGGGCTTCTTTTCAGTTTCTGTCTACCAAATTCAATCACAAAGCTTTGGTCGGCCCGAGACTATATTAGAAGACACTTGCCCAAGTTCGGAAAGCAGTACGTACGTATGTATGTATGAGCGAGTACGAATGCGAGGCTAGCTGGGCTGGCTCTACATGATATACGTGTGTGTAGTAGTATGTGCTTGCAAACGATAGACAAATTAGCTTTAACTTCCAGTTTGCAAGTTCAAAGGTCTTTAGCACTTACGACGTTTAAACCGTGACGGTTATGTCCATTCTTAGTCACCGACACGTATTTATTTTTAGTTTACGTATTGGTTTCTGGTTTAAACCTTTATTTTCTTATCACTACTTTTCCTTGCTATTCTTCTTCTTGTCTTTTATTTTTGTTCATCTTTATTCGTTATATTTTTTTACTTATTTTGTTATGTTTTACTTACTAAGGTTTTGGGGTTATATTTTTTTCTTGTTGTTGATGTTGTTTGTTGGGTGTAAATTATCTGTATATATATATATTTTTTTTTTTTTTTGTTATGTTGGATGCGTGTTCATGTATTTAAGATAGCGGTTGAACAAGTTAATGGGGAAGACTCGGACCTGTTCTACACTGATTGAAGCAATGTCTAGAGCGACTAGTCAAGGACATTTGAAAGCGGATCTTACAGCTGCTATCTAAAGGAAGAAGAAGACGAAGAAGAAGAAGAAGAAGAAGAAGAAGAAGAAGAAGAAGAAGAAGAAGAAGAAGAAGAAGAAGAAGAAGAAGAACAAGAAGAGTGATGGTCAGTGTGTGTGTGTGTGTGTCTGTCTGTATTAAAAATATACAATAAGGTGGTGTGCGGTAAGGAAACGTGAGTACTGATGTTCCTGGTTAGGAGCCAACTTCGTCGAAGAAGTTTTGAGGCGGTTCATTTCGTAAATTTCTATGATCAGAACTTTTCCAACACCTAATTCGTATTTCGTATTTTTGCTTCATGAAGATTTTTATGTTTTATTCTTTTATTTGTTTCAATCATTGAACTGCGGTTATGCTGAGAGTCAGTGCTGGGTTAACCATTAAGCAAAATAAGCACGTGCTTAGGGCATCAAGGGAAGGAGGTGCACTATAGAAACGGTAAATGGTTTACGGCACAAAAGAAATCATTTTAAACTTGCTAAAATAATATTCGGGATGCCTTTATCTATGCTAAGTATAGATGCAGATGTGTTACCTAAGATTAATTTTGAGGATCTCATCAAAGACTTTGCAATTCAAAAAAGTAGGAGGAGACTTTTCAAATATAAATAAAGTGGAAGTATACAAAAATAAAACATTATTTTCCCTTTTACTGTTTTATTTCGGTTTGAAAAATAAAAATTTATTTTATGGTTTGTTATTGTTTATATTTTGAATTACATAATCTTTTATGGGGGCACCAAAATCTTTCAACTGCTTAGGGTCTTAATCCGACTCTGCTGGGAATACCCCCTCGAAATGTTTAGTTGAACAAACCGACTGGTAATCATCCTTTTGCCGATCCGCTAATGTTATGGGAATATTAACAAACCAGCACCGGTTTTCGAGTTTGGATTAGAAGACATACACAAGCAAACACACATACACACGTGTGTGTGTATTTTGTGTGTGTGTGTGTGTGTGTGTGTGTGTGTGTGTGTGTGTGTGT
>NC_069000.1:36906201-36908343 GCF_001194135.2 Octopus bimaculoides | reverse complement strand
TCAATAAAAAGGTAAAAATCATATACATTAATTTTGTTTTCTTCATATTCTAATTAACAAATAATTTTCAGTAGAGTATTTAGTTTCGTACGCAGAGCGGAATTATTTCTTTATAATACGTATAAAGTATCTCTAAGGTTTTTTTTTAAGGTTTTCTATGATCTTTCGAAGGTCTACAAATATAAATACAAATATAGTTTTTTTTTAAATGTTTTCAAAGACGTAAAACAAAATATATAAAGAAAGATTAATAACAAGAAATATAACAAAATATGAACGAACAAGAATACAATAAAAGATGTGAACTAAGAATACAACTAAATATTTAATAGCAAGTATAAAATAAAGGATAAACAACTAGGAATAGATTGGAAGATCAGGAACTAAGAATACAATTGAAGGTGAAGAAATAAGAATATAACCAGAGACGAAGAACGAAAATGTAAACAAGCCTGTAGAAACAATAGGTTTTGATAGAAATTAAGAACAAGTATTTAACCAAAGATGAAGATAAACAGTATCATAGATAATGACAGAACAGGGTTATAAGCGAAGCATTTAATCCCAAAAGATCAAAGTAGAATAAGTAGATAGGCGCAGACATGGCCGTATGGGTAAGACATTTGCTTCCCAACCACATGGTTCCTGGTTCAGTCCCACTTCTACAACAATCGCCCAGATCGACCGTGTGAGTTGATTTGTTAGTTGGAAACTGACTGGAATTTCGCTGAAGATATATATATATATATATATATATATATATATATATATATATCATTTTAACGTCCACATTCCATACTTGTGTGAGTCGGAGGGAGTTTATTGAGGCAGATTTTCTACAGCCGGATACCCTTCCTGCCGTCAACCCAAGCAAGTTAATATTTCCCCATGATCAGACATGTTTTGCATTATATATACATTCACACACACATACAGACACACACACGTACAGACACACACACATACAGACACACACATACACACACACACATACACACATATATGTATATACATATATATTGTACATTATATAAATATAAAATATATACGTGTTTATAATACATTTATATACATAACTATGTTCGTATAAGTATATATGTGTGTATGTATCACAAATATATACATATATATGCGACGGACTTCTTGCAGTTTCCGTCTATCAAATCCACTCACAAGGCACTCACAAACCGAAAATAAAAATATAAACAACAAAAGTGAAAATAGCGTACGTTTTGAGATGGAAAAAAGAGGGAGGGATGTAACGTTTTGAGCATGGCTCTTCGTCAAAAAGAGGAAAGGTTCGGAGAGGAGGAAAAGCACGTATGTGGTTGTCCTTCATGCTTGCGAAGTGGAAAATGCTTGTGGATTCGTAGCTTGTGGATTCGTATATTGGTATTGTTTGGTTTTCTTTATAGCTCGGCTAATTAAGCTTAGATAATGCTTAGATATTGGTGGTTCGTTTTGAGATGATTCAGAGTAAAAAACGTAACTCACGGCAAGTGTGATGAGCTATTCAGAAGGTTTTTAACATTATATACAAAATATAACATCATATAGATACTAGCGTCATTTCAAAATGTGCCTCTCCCTACAGATTACAGACAATTAGAGTGTATTTATGTAATCGTTCGACCGGCTAAGCATAGCCGCCAAATCGCCCACAAATCCCTCAACACCGCCTTAATATACTGAAGGACATGTTTGATAATATTGCCCTGGACACATGATGCCTAAAGATGACGAATAGTTATCGCCGAACACTTCTAGCGTATAAATTTACTTCCTTATAGCTAACCAGAGTGGGAGATCGGAATGGCTTGCCGATAACATGTTTCTCCTGACTCTTTGGTTATGTTCTTTCTTGCATTTGAACAGGGGATGATTTTTTCCCGAAATATAGTAGAACCATTGAACAACCTATGTAAGGTAATATTATATCATTATCTTTGTTTTAATTCATTGACATCACTTTATATATTTTGATTTAACTCCTCATTCGCATTGCTAAAAAGGTTTTTTTCAAATATCTATCTTTTTCAAGTATTTATCACATACATACGCACATACATATTAATACATATACATACGTGTGTGTGTGTGTGTGTGTGTGTGTGTGTGTGTGTGTGTGTGTGTGTGTGTGTG
>NC_069000.1:36902979-36906191 GCF_001194135.2 Octopus bimaculoides | reverse complement strand
TATATATAGAAGTATATATGTGTATGTATGTGTGTATACGTGTATATGTATATGTATATAGATAGATAGATAGATAGATAGATAGATAGATAGATAGATATGGAATACCCAAGTCAGAACAAATATACACAAAGTTGGTGTTATGTTGCTCAGCTTCATGGTACATTTACCCACTTCTCTTCTCGCTTTTTAGAATAACTCTTAAACGATGACAACAGATTCCCAGCAAGTTATAACAAGAATTTTCTCACGTGTTTTCTGATAAATTATCAAGGCTCGTATCACACTAGCCATTAGAATTCTTCGAGGTTTTTTAAGCACCACCCGAGGATAGAATAAACATTCCTGCTTTCGTAATACACAAACCACCTATGCACCTCCTGTCATAATCTGAGAATCAACGAGCCAAAATAAGAGAGCATCTCCTTAGTTGCTCAACCTGCTAGAATTAATAGTCAAATTTTCCTTGAATCACACTTGATCGTCCGAAGTAAGGAAAGGGTGTGTTAAGTAATGTAACCCAAGATACCTCTCAACAGAAGCGATGATCACAGCTGGAATTCTTTAGCTCGTAGATCTGCTCGTTCAAGGCTTTTCCTTGGTTGAAACAAAAATAACTGAGGCTCAATGACTTACTGACGTAGTTACATGTTTGTTTAGACTGGTAAAATTAGCTACAAACAGTCCTCAAATCACACACATAATCGTCTTAAATAATAAAGTGCATAAATGACAATATAGTTCTTGATACATTCTCTCAAGAGAAAAGGACGAGATTATCTTGGCTAGAAAGTTTTTCATCATAAGCCTCTTGGATAGAGAGAACAAAAAAGATCTGTGAATCAAACCTTATTTTGTTGATCAAGATCAATGAGTTACTGACGTAGCCACAACATGTTAGCTTAAACTGGTAAAATTAGTATTAACAGTCCTCTAATCACTCTTAACCATCGTATACAATGAAGCGCGTAATTGATAATGTAGTCCTTGATATATTCCATCAAGATAAAAAGACGAAATGGTATTGACTGGAAAGTTTTTGATCATAAGCTTCTTGGACAGACACAGCAAAAAAATCTTAGAATCAAACCTTAGTTATTAGACCTTGTTTTGTTTTTTTGTTTGTTTTTTCTTTGTTGCTGAGAAATAGTTTTTAGTTATGGAGGATAAATTAACAAGGAATGAAATAAGAAAGAGAAAATTATTGATTTGACATCAAGAAACTACTTTCGATATTTTTGCTTGAAATGTTGTATAAGTTTATTGTTCGTGTTGTAAGCTACGAAATTCTTACATTCTTTCGATTTCCTGTAATTCAGATCGCCCCATGGCCCCAGTAGATAAAATGGAAAAGGCGTTGTCCCGGAGGATAGCAAAGATGCTCTGGAACAGCCACTCTGATTCATGGAGTTCGCATTTGAAGACAGCCATCTCCGCCCCGATAGCGGTGCACAGGGATATGATCCGGGTGACCGAGAACGCCGGAGATCTTCACTGCCACAGGCTCGACCATAAACCCGTCAGAGAGCGACCGATACTTTGACAAGTATTACGTTAAGTGAAGGCGTGTGGCCTAGTGATTAGAATGCTGCATTCACGATTTAAAGATCGTATTTTCGATTCCTGGACTGAGCATGCGTTGTGATCTTGAATAAAACACTTCATTCCACGTTACTCCAGCCCGCTCAGCTATTTCTGTAAATGAGTTCCAGAGATAGCGGGGAAATTAACCCTACGACGGACTGGCGTTCCATTCAGGGGATAATGTCTTTATCTCAGTCACGTGCACCATAGATTCTGGGTTAAATAAACGAGTGTTTCGGGAAATTAACGTGCAAATGGCTGAGAACCCCACAGACATGCGTATCCTTAATGTAGTTCTCGGGAAGATCCAGCGTGACACAGAATGTGTCAAGGCTGGTCATTCGAAATACAAGCATTGCTCATTTTTGCCTGCTGAGTGGCCCGGAGTAACTTGAAATAAAGTCTACTGCTCCAGGACACGACGCACCACGATCGTGAAGCTTTTCTTTCATAGGCTCCCAAGTTACTCCCATGGTTGAAAAAAAATGGGAATGTGTTTCATATATGATGCAGAGATACCAGGGAAATATGTCTTGTGTACTACATGTGATACATAGGGCAGGATTAAACTAGCCATTACACGGAGAGAGAGCACTCCGTCGGTTACGACGACGAGTGTCCCATCTGATACGATCAACGGAACAGCTTGTTTGTGAAATTAACGTGCAAGTGACTGAGCAATCCACAGACACGTGTACCCCTAACGTAGTTCTCAAGGAGATTCAGCGTGACACAGAGTGTGACAAGGCTGGCCCTTTGAAATACAGGTACAACTCCTTTTAGCCAGCTTAGTGGACTGGAGCAATGTGAAATGAAGTGTGTTGCTCAATGACACAACGCGTCGCCGGGAATTGAACTCACGGTCTTACAATCGCGAGCCGAATGCCCTAACCACTAAGCCACGCGGCTTCACAGCCCTTTCACGGACTAGATGGAGGAAAATAGCACAGAAATTTCCCAACTCCCTAAACGTCCATGCTTCTCCACAAACTTTTGGTTAACTCTTGTGTAATATATTTTGACACATATAAAGCTCTCCTTTCATAGGTCCCAAGTTACTCAAATGGTTGAAAAAATATTGGAATGTGTACCATATATGATGTATTGACACCAGAAAAAAATGTCCTGTGCATTACATGTGACACACAGGAGAAGCAAAGGGTTAAACTAGCCCTTATACTGACTAAAGGCAGGAAAATGGTGTAGAAATTGCTTAACCCGGAATCGAACCTGTGATATTGTGGATTTAGTTCGTGGGAAACTTAACGTCTCTTTCCGGCTGTTTGCACTTTTATCATATCCCACAATCCAGTAGTGTGTCATTAGGTAAAGAATAATTTACAGTTGATGGTGCTTCACATACATACATACATACATACATACATACATACATACATACATACATACACACACACATATACGCACGCACAAATACACTTAGGATAGACTCGAATCTTTCTTCCGAAATAATGAACGCACTTTACGAGCAACTGGTGCACAAAGGAAAGCAGACGGACGGGCAGAGAGAGGGAGAGAGGTGGGAGAAGAGAGAGATAGACAGATACAAAAGCAGTCAGACAGCGACAGAGATAGAAGGAAGTGTAGATTGAGAGAGGAAGAGAAAAAAA
>NC_069000.1:36901043-36901797 GCF_001194135.2 Octopus bimaculoides | reverse complement strand
GGATAGACATGAAGTCTGTGATAATAATTATAAGAAGAAGAAGAAGAAGAAGAAGAAGAAGAAGAAGAAGAAGAAGAAGAAGAAGAAGAAGAAGAAGAAGAAGAACAACAACAACAACAACAACAACAACAGCAACAACAACAACAACAACAAGAGGCAGACGGAGGGATGATGAAGTCTGATTAAAGCGTGTTGAAAGAAAAAGAACATATTAAGAGACAATGAAACGGTGGCGGTAACTGTTATCTCGTGTCTATTAAAACGTTTTAAGTCAAAACCTAACTGGGAAAAACTTCACAGCAACTAGAATTAATTAGCCAGAAGATGGACTTCATCTTGCGATTGTTGAAATAGATAGATAGATAGGGAGACTACCTTCTAGGATTTCTGGAAATGTTTTTGTTTTTACAAGTATTTTGCTTTTCTTTTTTGTATTGTTATCTTTTGGTCTGAATGCGGCGAACCGACAGAATCGTTAACGCGTCTGAGTTCTAATCCCACCGAGGTCAACGATGCCTTTCCTCACTTCGGGGTCGATAAAATAAGGCGCCAATGAAGTTCCGGGGGTCGATATGATTGACTATGCTTCTCCCTAAGAATTGCTGGCTTTGTGCTAAAATCTGAAGCAGTAAGGCAGTTGAGCGGGCAGAATCGTTTGCGCGTCGGAAAACGTCCTTACCACTCCCTTAAAATTACTGGCCTTGTGCCAAAATATGAAACTATTAAAATCCAATTTAAATACTGAAGTTGTTGG
>NC_069000.1:36898217-36900794 GCF_001194135.2 Octopus bimaculoides | reverse complement strand
AAGAGTGAGAGAAAGTTGTGGTGAAAGAGTACAGCAAGGTTCGCTACCATCCCCTGCCGGAGCCTCGTGGAGCTTTAGGTGTTTTCGCTCAATAAACACTCACAACGCCCGGTTTGGGAATCGAAATCGCGATCCTGTGACCCTAACCACTGGGCCATTGCGCCTCCACACTGAAGTAGAATATAAGTTTATGATATGGCCATAGAGTTTAGAAGGCGTTGACTGATCAGATACAGGCCTGAAAATTGTCTTTGATCAGAGAGATGTATTCCAACTTGACATCACTGAGCTGGCAGAATCGTTAGCACGCCGGGCAAAATGCTTAGCGATATTTCGTCTGTCTCTACGTTCTGAGTTCAAATTCCGGCGTGGTCGACTTTGCCTTTCACCCATTCGGGGTCGATAAATTAAGTATCAGTTACATACTGAGGTCGATCTAATCGACTGGATCCCTCCCCAAAAATTTCGGGCCTTGTGCATAGAGTAGAAAAGGATATTTTTGGTGTGTGTAGGGCGGCGAGCTGGCAGAATCGTTAGCACGTCGGGCAAAATACTTTGTGGGATTTCATCTATCGTTACAGTCTGAGATCAAATTCAGCAGAGATCGTCTTTACCTTTCATCCTTTCGGTGTCCATAAAATAAGTACCAGTTGCGTACTGGGGTCCATGTAATCGACTTACCCACCTCACCCGAGATTGCTGGACTTGTGCCAAAATTTCGGCGTTTCAGTTACTGGACTCCGGCCATGGTGCGCTGCCTTGAAGTGTTTAGTTGAACAAATCGATCTCTGAACTTATTTTTTTAAGTTTGTCTCTTTTATCGAACAGTAAAGCTACAGGGACGTTTACAAACCAAAACTAAGCGGTGGTAGGAGACAAACGTAACACTAACACAACGACACACATACACTTACATACACAGATACACACACACATACACTTACATACACAGATACACACACATGCACACACATATGTATATGACGGACTTCCACACAGTTTCCGTCAACCGAATCCATCCATAAGGCTTTGGTAGGCCCGGGGCTATAATAGAAGATATTTGCCCAAGGTGCCACACAGTGGGACTGAACTCATGACCACATAGCTGGGACGCAAGCTTCTTGACTAAACAGCCACGACTGTGTCTATAAAGCCACGCCTGGGGAAGATTGAATGTATTATTCATTGGGACAATTCAGATTTAGTTAAGTGACTAAATTAGTCAAGTTAATTTCGTTGCACTTTTGGGAGCAAGTGACTTGTTCACAAAAGTGCAACGAAATTTCGTGGAATTTTAAATTACATGGGAATATTAAATAATAAACAAGGTGGAAGATAATGGTTTGTGTATGGTCTTGAATAGCTAAAAAGACTCTTTCACTACATAATTCAGTGATTCTCAACTAGGGTTCATATGTTGTTGTTGGCACTCCGTCGCTTACGTCGTCGAGGGTTCCAGTTGATCCGATCAACGGAACAGCTTGCTCGTGAAATTAACGTGCATGCGGCTGAGCACTCCACACACACGTGTACCCTTAACGTAGTTCTCGGGGATATCCAGCGTGACACAGTGTGACAAGGCTGACCCTTTGAATTACAGGTACAACAGAAACAGGAAGTAAGAGTGAGAGAAAGTTGTAGTGGAAGAGTACAGCAGGGTTCGCCACCATCCCCTGTCAGAGCCTTGTGGAGCTTTAGGTGTTTTCGCTCAATAAACACTCACAACGCCCGGTCTGGTAATCGAAACCGCGATCCTATGACCGCGAGTCCGCTGCCCTAACCACTGGGCCATTGCACCTCCACTAGGGTTCATATAACCCTTACAGATCCGTATAAGATGTTGTTGTTAAAATTCATGCGCAAGAAATTGGTTTTACTTCTACAAAAAACGTCTTTTTATACAATTGCTAATAATATTTAATTATGAAAACTATAATCGAATATTTTAAACACTGAATAGCAATGAGTGTTTAAACAGTAAAATAGGAATCAAATTGTTAACAAGAGCACTCAGAGAGCGCAAACCTCCGCCAAAGCAACACCAGTGTCCTCTCAACGATTAGCCAGAGATGGTTTTTAAATAAACTTAACTGCTAAAAATGAGCCCGACCGCTCAAAAATTAAGTAAAAAAAAAAAACGGGAAAAATAATCCAGAATCCTTGTCCGGTACCCCCGATCGATCGCAACATCTAATCAGTTCCTGCCAGTCACGGGCCAAACATCACTGAAAGTTTCATCCGAATCCACCCAGCGGTTCTTGAGATATCATGTCCACGGACAGACAAACAAACATACAAAGTCGACTAAAAACAATATCTCCGCCTTAGCGAAGGCGGAGGTAATAAATAGTAAATAAATAAATAAGTAAACAAATAAATAGCAAAATATGAATCAAAGGAGTCCATAGGTAAAAAAAAAAAAAATGGTTGTAAGTGACTGATATAATTGTCCCGATATAATGAGATAGATAGATAGATAGATAGATAGATAGATAGATAGATAGATAGATAGATAGATAGATAGATAGATAGATAGATACATGTATATACATACATATGTACATACATACACATATA
>NC_069000.1:36894450-36896950 GCF_001194135.2 Octopus bimaculoides | reverse complement strand
TACAACAGGAAAATTGAATACCTTGATATTTCTAGCTCTGATTATACTGATAGATTGAAACTTACTAGTAATGATTATGGATTGGATTTTAAATATTCCAAATCTAAACGGAAGAGTAAATATGAAGCTGGAAGTGCACATAAGAACAGAGAGAATAATTCTTTAACTCCAGTTACTAATGATCATAAATATAAAAGGTCATAATTCTAAGTTGGTCTCTAATGTTAATAATTTAGGTCATTCTAATTTAGTTTTGGGCAAGAATTACATTATATGGTATATGCCGGTCAATTAAAAAGTAACTTAGTTGGGGCTGTTTATAAATTGATTTTGAAACATTTCAATAAAAAAAAAGTAGATACTATGAGATTTTGAATCCGAGATCCATTAAGGTTGCTTTTACGGTTCCTTGGAATTTATCTCTGATTATTTCTTCTGTTAATGAAAAGAAATTATCTGGTTTTTATCTTCGTAATAGCTCAGTTAATGTTAGCATGATAAATTCCATGGGTGCCACTGTTATTGATTTTTCCAATAGCCAGGGTGGTAGTGATGGTTTTGATTCTAATATAAGTTTTAATAATAATGAGGAGGATAGCGTTTTGCTTGATAATAATTCAGTTGTTGACGGCTCAAAGAGGGGTGGAAATTCCCTTTATGATCACAGAAACAAAGAAAATTGTTATTTGGAAATTTTTTTAAATGTAGAGAAGTAGTTTATCAAGCTAAAGTTATTTCTGAGAGCAATGATTACTTTTATATAGGTTCTTCTGCTAATATATTAAGAAAAGGGTTTCGAATCATTATCATTCCTTTAGGAACAAAAATACGGTTTCTTCTACTAGTCTTAGTAATTTCATCTGGAATCTTAAAGATAATAAATAAAAACGTCCTTTATTGAATGGAACATTTTAGGAACGGCTCCGGCTTATAAGATTGGTAATATGTTCTGTTCTCTTTGTTCTGAGGAATTATTTTTGATTTTATTTTCTAGAAGAAAGCTGTTAAATTCAAAATCTGAAAGAGGTTTCTTTCTGTGTTCATAGGAGTAAATATGTGTTTAAAGATTGTAAATAAGTAAGTCTATTATGGGTGTTTTATTTTATTTTATTTTATTTTTGATTAACCAGGTATTGAGAGTCTGATAACCACAGTTTCACCCTATTTAAGTAGGTTCCTCTCTCGTTTGTTTTTTGGCTTTGGTTTTCTACATTACCAGAATGTTTTGTTTTTGGTTTTTTTAGGCGAATCCCTTCCAGTGTTATTTTTTTAGATTTGGATATATTTACTCTAATTTAGTAAGCAATATAAGTATTCATTAGATAATAAGCTCTTAATTTATTTCGTAATCCTATGATTTAGATAATTTATAGCTTTAAAATATTTTGTGAATTTTATAAACTTTTTTATAAAATTTTCTTATAAATTTTTTACATGTTTTTTATATATGTATTTATATATATGCTTTAAATTTATATATATATTTATTTATATATATATTTATTTATATATAGAGAGCGAGATTTCTAAATTTTCTTAGGGGTATATGTAAGTATGTATACGTATATGTTTTTCTGCGTGTATGTATGTATGTATGTATGTATCTATTTATATATATATTTGTATATATATATATATATATATATATATATATATATACACACATATACATATGCATGTATATACAGCAGATGACACTTGCTCAAGTCGTCACGTAATGGAACTGAACCTAGAACCATACGATTGGGAATCAAACTTCTAACCACACAGCTAAGGCCACTCCAATGTGCATGTGTGTGTGTGTGTGTGTGTGTGTGTGTGTGTTTGTGTGTGTGTATTATGTTTTGAAGATATACACACACAACATACCAGAATGAACGTAAATCTTGCCTCTTGTTTTCTGCTTCGAGATCCCTTTCTCGTAAATGGTCGAATATTTTTTATTGAATCTCTTATATTTCTTTAATTTCTCTTCTTCGGGAATTTTAATTTTAATTTTTTTTTCTTTTATTTTCAAATTCTATTTTATTTTATTTCACTTTATTTTCTTCAACATTATTTATTCTCCAAATAAGTTCCATGGCAACGAAGACAGACGTTTTATGTCTGATTTAAGAAACAGCGACAAGAGCATTAGACAAGAGACAAGAATTACATGTCTGGAATCTTCTGAGTATCCCCAGGGGCAGAGAACAGCAATTTACTCGTGGCATGATTCCTCGATAAGCCTATTCCACACTCCACTGGTAACCATTACAATATAAATATTGTCCTTTATGTCACTGTGTAAATGCTTGCATTCTTCGTTCCTTTATCTCCCAACCCACCTCCTTTCGTTTACACATTTTCTACATCTTATTTACAATGTTATTGTGTATATTTTTTTACTACTACTACTACTACTAGTACCAAAACTAATACTACTATTTTTACTACTACTACTACTACTAGTACCACAACTAATACTACTATTTCTGCTACTACTACTACTACTAGTACC
>NC_069000.1:36893964-36894440 GCF_001194135.2 Octopus bimaculoides | reverse complement strand
ACTACTATTTCTGCTACTACTACTACTACTAGTACCACAACTAATACTACTATTTCTGCTACTACTACCACCACCATTACTACTGATGATGATAATGGTGATGATGATGACGACGATGGTGGTGGTGGTGGTGATGATTGTGGTTCTGATAGTGATGCTGAAGATGATGATGGTGATAGTGGCGGCGGTGGTGGTGGTGAGGATTATAGTTGTTTTGCACAAGGCCAGCAAATTTGAGGAGAGCGGTGGGCGGAGGCTAGTCGATTATATCGACCTCAGTGCATGTCTCGTACTTATTTCATCAAAACGCTCCCACCACCACCACCACCAAAAGAATAAAAGGCAAAGTCGACCTCGGTGGGATTTGAACTCAGAGCGTATTCGACGGGTGAAATACCGCTGAGCATTTCGTCCAGCGTGCTAACGATTCCGCCAGCGCTCCGCCTTAATTTTCTTTTATTCTTTTATTTGTTTCA
>NC_069000.1:36892269-36893165 GCF_001194135.2 Octopus bimaculoides | reverse complement strand
ATTGGATAATGTAATCTTAGAATATATTTGTTTGAATGAAAGGTGGGGTGGTACGTTCTCGATCATAGACCCGGTGTAGATATTTAGGTGTTTTATGGACCCTAGCATTCATAAACCTAGACCCGGTCCGAGAATCGAAACCTCGATCTCACGATCCTGAGTGTGTCTTAATCTCTAGGCCACGCGTCTTCAGTTGATGTAGATATACTATATCTGAAACACGGTGACCATTATTACATAAAAAATATGTAATGGTCACCAATAGAATGTCTTTAAGCAGGGATCTACTAAGAACGCTACTTTTTCTACCAATTCCACCGTCTTTTACAAACAATGACAAGGCCATGATGCAGCATTTATGAATTGGAACAAAACCACAAGAACATGTAGACACTACATTACAATTTACATAAACGATCCAATAAGGGAGGCTACAATTGGTCACACAACGTGCTAGAAATAGCAGTTTCATCTCCTTCAAATCACATTCAATTGTTAAAAAGATAAGATACATTCGTTGAAATTTAATCCTGGATACACTGTGTTTAATAAAAGAAAAGACAAGATGGTCACGGCTGGAACGCCATCGATTATAGGTCTGTTAGGTTTACGCAACAACAATAGAATGGTTAATGACAACATTGCTTTTACAACATATACTTAATACAGAGTCACGTGTTAGAACCATCCTACCCCTAACTTGTCACAAACCGGTACCCCAACCTATTCATATAATCAACATTCCTCTTTTTCTTACAATCGGATGTGCAGCCATTAAAAGACATCTCGTGAAGAGAGGCGACAGAAATATACACAAGGACAGGGTAAACAGCATCAACAAATGCACACTCATACACACACACGCACACACACACACACACACACACACACACACA
>NC_069000.1:36892041-36892259 GCF_001194135.2 Octopus bimaculoides | reverse complement strand
GTACGTGTGTATATATATGTGTGTATGTGTGTGCGCGCGCGTCTGTATATGTATATGTACATATATATATATGGATATATTTGTGCGTGTGTATATATATACTCACACACATATATTCATATATATGTATATATACATAGACATATATACTTATATATGTATATACATGTATATATATATATATATATATATATATATATATATATATATATATATAT
>NC_069000.1:36890746-36891523 GCF_001194135.2 Octopus bimaculoides | reverse complement strand
AGAGAGAGAGAGAGAGAGAGAGAGAGAGAGAGAGAGAGAGAGAGAGAGAAGGGGTGAAAGTTTTTACGAAGAAAGACAAGCGAGAAATGATGCGAAGACGATTGGTGCTGTCTGTCAGAAGCTAAAAAATATAAGTATATAACTACATATGTACTCTAGAGTGTCGTTTGTCGTAGGTCTGTGAATGTAAGTATTTTAGTGCGGTCATATGTAGCAACGTAGCTGCATTGAAGCACATTTTGCTTTGCATTAGAAGACACTAGAATATCGCAAACACGTCAGTAGCAGGCCTTAAAAGGGAGAATAAGTCGCCCCTTCCGTTCGTAGACAGGGGTGACTTCTTGGGCAAGTGCTAGCAACACCTTAACCTTCTGTGCTGGGGATACGGTTAAGACGTCGGCAGCAGGACGTTGGATAACCGACAAGCAAGGAGGAGTCCATGACCAACGGCTTCGAAGTTATTGCGACCAAACAGAAGATTTGAACCATCAGACAACGATTGGGTGTCAACTAGCAAGTGAACTGCTACTACGAGGCAGCCTCATCGTCGTCCATGCTCCTTGTACACCATTTGCTCACCACAGGCTTCCATCTTTTCACAAACATATCTCGTGACGGACACTTCTTCTCCAGCTTGATCTTACTACTGAGGTGGTAACTAAAAAAAGCTAACCAGCCCCTGGCCAGAGACAACGATACCTGTCACTATGCCTCTTACACGCGTCTTCCATACTGTTTCTTCCAGTATGGCTACTACGCAGAGAAAACAAGCCTTCC
>NC_069000.1:36889964-36890736 GCF_001194135.2 Octopus bimaculoides | reverse complement strand
CATCCACCTGTATGTATAGGTGCATATCTGGGTACAGGACATTGCAAACAAAACGTAGACAAGAAAATAATGATAATCAGAGTACAGAAAACACACAAGCCACATAGAGAACATTTTCCTTCATCAGCTACCCCCGCTTTAACACCGGCGTTTCGAAGAGCTATATATATATATATAACAGAGTTATTAGTTGGGAATTATCAATCTGGGCAAAATACTTTATAAGCTGTCTATTAGTACACCAGGCTAACAATATTGTTTAGATTAGTAAAGAACTTTGCGTATTCTTGTGACAGGGTCCGAGGTTATAGTTCATCACCATGTGCTCCAGTTATACTGTTTTTTATACACAGCGATATACAAAGCAAGGCATAAATAATGGTCGACCATTAGTTATGCCTTGCCATATATATATATGGCAAGGTCGACTTTGCCTTTCATCCTTTCGGAGTTGATAAAATAAGTACCAGTTGTATACTGGAGTCAATCTAATCGAATGCCCCCCCCTCCCCCAAAATTTCGGGCCTTGTGCCTAGAGTAGAAAAAAATATATATGTATTAGCAACGGCAGCGAGCTGACAGAATCGTTAGCGTGCTGAACGAAATGCTTAACGGTAGTTCGCTTGTCGCTACGTTCTGAGTTCAATTTCCGCCGAGGTCGACTTTGCCGTTCATCCTTTCGGGGTCAATAAATTAAGTACCAGTGAAACACTGGGGTCCATGCAATCAACCTACCCTCTCCCATAAATTTCAGGCCTTGTGCCTATAGTAG
>NC_069000.1:36888624-36889478 GCF_001194135.2 Octopus bimaculoides | reverse complement strand
AGACCGGGCGTTGTGAGTGTTTATTGAGCGAAAACACCTAAAGCTCCACGAGGCTCCGGCAGGAGATGGTGGCGAACCCTGCTGTACTCTTCCACCACAACTTTCTCTCACTCTTACTTCCTGCTTCTGTTGTGCCTGTAATTCAAAGGGTCAGCCTTGTCACATTGTGTCACGCTGAATATCCCCGAGAACTACGTTAAGGGTACACGTGTGTGTGGAGTGCTCAGCCACTTGCACGTTAATTTCACGAGCAGGCTGTTCCGTTGATCGGATCAACTGGAACCCTCGACGACGTAAGCGACGGAGTGCCAACGACTGCTGCTGCAGATGATGTTCTTGTTGTCCTTTACTGAGGTTTGTTACTGATGTTGTAGTTGCTGGTGTCGCTACTGTTTACCATGGTGTTTTTATAAAATTGTATTGTGTATTTTGCATGTACTATTTTATTTTTAACTCTATATTTCAGAGTCGAAAATTGAGTATAAAATTTAACAATTTAATAGTGTCTTTTTTCGAGAACAGACTGCAAAAAAAAAAAAAAAAAATCTTCTCATTTGAAAATGTCAGTGACTTACTGACTGAATTTACAGCAGACAGTTGGAAACATCGTTTCTCGTATAAATGCAGTCAAATATTCTAGTCGGTGTCTTTCCGCATAAAAATACATACATACATACATACATGCATACATACTTACATACTCACACACACACACACACACACACGCATATATATATATATATATGCATCCATATATATAATGTGTATCATTGAATATTTATATAAAGCGTGTTTATATATGTGCATACGTATGTGTGTGTATATATATATATATATATATATATATATATATA
>NC_069000.1:36883017-36886974 GCF_001194135.2 Octopus bimaculoides | reverse complement strand
CGTCTTCGCCAATCGTGCCATGCGGACATTTATTGTGGTTTTAGAGTCAGGATTTGACTGCTATTTTTTCAGCGTGGTGGTATCTCTTGATACCCTGTATTATAATTTTAAATAATTATTACCTTTGATGGTTTTTATTCCCATGCTGACCACTTGATAAGATCAATATTTTAAATATCGATCTTATCCTTATTTATATAAATAGATAGATAGATAGATAGATAGATAGATAGATAGATAGATAGATAGATAGATAGATAGATAGATAGATGCACAGGTAGACATAATATGTGTATTGTCAGGTGGTTAAGGTTTTGGCTTCACGACTATAAATTCTCGGGTTCAATTCCTGGGCAGGGCGATGCATTGTGACCTTCAGCAAATACCGATGCTGCCCTTTCTCCATTCAGTTGTCACATCTGTGATCTTCCGCAGGATCAAAGGTTGAACAACCGACAGGGCCCCATGGAAACATAGTTACCTAAAACAATTAGCGAAAGCAGAGTACTTGATTCAATATCATGCTCGCTTGCGAGTGACGGCCACCCTATTTTACACACACACACACACACACACACACACACACACACACACACGCACACGCACACGCGTGAATGGATTTGGTAGACGAAAACCGAAAGAAAACTGTCGCGTGTGTGTGTATTTGTGTGTGTGTGTGTGTGTGTGTGTATTTGTGTGCCTGGGGGCGTCGACACAACACATACACACGGCCATACATACACACATGCTTACATGCATGCATACATAGATGCATACACACTTGCTTCCATACATACATGGATACCTACATACACACATACATACATACATACATACATACATACATACATACATACATACATACATACGTTTGTGTAGATGAAATATCCCGCTTAGGCATGATGCATTCCTCTATGAAGTTTTATTTTTATTTTTTATTCTATGCTGCTGTTGCTGCTGCTGCTGCTGCAGTCGTTGTTGTTGTTGTTGTAATATTTGTAGTTGTGATATATAACACTAGTTTTATTGCTGTTTTGTTTTGTTTGTTGTTTTGTTTTTGTTTTCGTTTTGTCTTGTTTCTAATGGCTTCGCTAACGAATGTTTCTAGGGTTAAAGGTTAGGAAAACCAATTTTCCATTCACGATTTATCTTCAGGTCACAAAAGTTCGAGTAAAGAACCAACCCACCCAAGAAATCTCTTACGTGGTCACTCGGTCTGATAGACACAGCACACAAATCTCCCTCAAAATCCTAGCGTTAGATACATTATAATAATGTAGTCCAAGGTACATTATTACAGCCTTGCATTGAAATTTCTGCTCATAGCTCTGCTCAGCAACAACAACAGCAGCAGCAGCAGAAGAAGCAGCAGCAGTTGTAGCAGCAGTTGTAGCAGTAGCAGTAGCAGTAGCAGTAGCAGTAGCAGTGGCAGTGGCAGCCATGACAAAGATCAAATAATTTTTCACTCCATTTGATTGTTTACTAATTTCTCGGATTTCTCGGTAAAATTGAACCAGGCAACGTTTGAACTAACGGTACCAGAGTCATTAAGTATATAATATATTCCAAGTCATTAACTTCAACTTTTCGGTGTTTCTTTTCTGTTTTTCCTTATTGCAGTCATTGGACTGTGGCCATGCTGAGGCAAAAAGAATTTGCGTGTGTATATATAAACAAACTCACATTTGGTTTTCAGAATCATCGAATGTGTATCGTACGATTACAGACAAGAATGTGATATTTCGAACGCAGTTAAAACAGCAGAAAAGGTGAGGATTATTACTCCTACAAAGCAGTAAAAATTGTCAATAGGCGCAGGAGTGGCTGTGTGGTAAGTAGCTTGCTTACCAACCACATGGTTCCGGGTTCATTCCCACTGCGTGGCACCTTGGGCAAGTGTCTTCTACTTTAGCCGCGGGCCGACCAAAGCCTTGTGAGTGGATTTGATAGACGGAAACTGAAAGAAGCTCGTCGTATACATGTATGTATGTGTGTGTGTGTGTGTGTGTGTGTGTGTGTCCAACATCGCTTGACAACTGATGCTGGTGTGTTTACGTCCCCGTAACATAGCGGTTCGGCAAAAGAGACCGATAGAATAAGTACTAGGCTTCCAAAGAATAGGTCCTGTGGTCGATTTGCTCGACTAAAAGGCGGTTCTCCAGCATGGCCACAGTCAAATGACTGAAACAAGTGAAAGAGTAAAAGAGTAACAGTCATATAGGGAACTATAATGGCTATGAGGTGGTTCCACATTCTTCAGAACCTTGGACTAGGGCCCTACAATCGGATGCAGTTTAAAGTTACATCCAGGACAAGATTAAAAAAATCTATTCATCTTCTATCGACAAAGCTAAACTCTACATCGCTGCTATCTACGCTGATAAATTCTATGTCCCCGTTGTTTACAAGAATAGTCTCTGTATTTCCACTCCTTAGAAGCTCTGAGCTTCCATTCCCTACGATAAGCACGGCCCATCGCAATGATGCTATTTGCATAGACATCAATTGGTCCGTTGATAGTTTGATGGCTTCTCCAGATTCGCAACGACATCCTAATTATTAGGATTTCTATAATAAATCATACATGTTTGTTTACTCTTTTATACTCTGTTTACTTGTTTCAGTCATTTGACCGTGGCCATGCTGGAGCACCGCCTTTTAGTCGAGCTAATCGACCCCAGGACTTATTCTTTGTAAGCCTAGTACTTATTCTATCGGTCTCTTTAGCCGAACCGCTAAGTTACGGGGACCTAAACACACCAGCATCGGTTGTCAAGTGATGTTGGGGGGGGGGGACAAACAAAGACACACAAACATATACACACACATGCATATATACGACGAGCTTCTTTCAGTTTCCGTCTACCAAATCCACTCACAAGGCTTTGGCCGCCGGCCCGAGGCTATAGTAGAAGACACTTGTCCAAGGTGCCACGCAGTGGGACTGAACCCAGAACCATGTGGTTGGTAAGCAAGCTACTTACCACACAGCCTGTGCACTATAAAATTCATCGAAATATTTTTTCATATAACTTTAATATATTAAGAGAAAAATAAGAAGGAAAATGAATAAAGTCAACAAAGAAGTTATTTCTTTTAGGTCCAATTTCGAATGGAGGACGAGCAAGACAGTGAAACCGAATGATGAAAGAACGAACGAAAGAAACAAACAAACAAACAAGCAAAGCAAGAAGTCAGACAGACAGACAGACAGATTGAGAGAGAGAGACAGAGACAGAGACAAAAATAGACAGATTGACTGACTGACAGACAAACAGCAAGTGAGATAGATAGATAGATAGATAGATAGATAGATAGATAGATAGATAGATAGATAGATAGATAGGAAAGAAAAAGAAACAGTGGAAGAAAGGGAAATTGAAGAGCGAAAAGAAGAGCCAAAAATGGAAAACAAAGGAAAGGATAGATAAAAAAAAGAAAAAGAGAAAAAAGTTAAAGAGAGATGAAGCGAGATAATGAGAGGAGAGAGAAGAATGTTTGTTATTCAGGAAAATGTCAATTAGAAGTGAGTGCCCTGAGAAAACAAAGGGATGTTGCGAGGGGCTTGAAGTATTTGTACATTTTCACTCTTATCATCATGTGATTCTCCAAAGTCATGTCATTTTATCCGTTGACCTTTCAAGTCTTTTAGGAATCAACACTTTCATTTCTCCTTCCGTCACACACACACATACGCAAACGCGCGCGCACACGTACGTACGTACACGCACGGACTTACGTTTCACATATGTGTCAGTTAATTTTTTTTTTTTTTTTTTTTTTTTTACAGCTTTCGATCATTGCACTGTAGCCATGCTGGAGCACCAGCGCGTCTTCAATAGTTTCCAGTCTGTATTCGAATTCGGTGCATTGTCTGGTATCTTATTTTTATCGAACACGGAGAAGAATGAAAGAGGAATCCAAACTGAGACAGAAATTAATACCGAAACGTGTGTG
>NC_069000.1:36880122-36882546 GCF_001194135.2 Octopus bimaculoides | reverse complement strand
TAGATACATACATACATACATACATACATACATACATACATACATAAAAACGCATCCATAAAACAAACATACAAATCTGCGCATACACTAACACCAAATACTGCACACACACACACATATGCACAAATACCTAGATGATGTTGATAAAAGTTCCAATGAAGGAGCCTTGAATCTATGTTAGAGTCCGGCTCTTTCTCTATGGACAAGAAATACAGAAATGAAACTGATTGATAACATACAAAAAAAAAAGATAGATACATACACACATACATACATACATACATACATACATACATACATACATACATACATACATACATATGATGCGATCTTTATACAGTACTTATGATAAGCAAATGTGCTACTTAAGTTCCACTGAAAGTTGTTGGACTGAATCTGGTAGATCCTCTCTTATCACATTGTTACACAAATAAGTGAAATTCGTTTATTTGTTCATTCCAAAGAGTCAAGACTAACAATACTCTTTGTTTTGTCATGTGGTGCTACGATGAAGAAGAGACAATCGGTTTTCCCAATTCATGAAGTACTGTATATATAGTTGACAATAGGAAGAGAGACGATCTACCATATTTAATTCAACAACTCCCAATGATTGCCTCTTAAGATTTATTGAAGGACACAACAAAACTAATTCTGACAGGAAATTAAAGCCACTGAAATTTAAATAACTAACCAATTGGTTTCATTAGTATTCTGGGAACGAAACAACTGACCCTGTCAAATTTTCATGACATGTTTCTGACCTCCACTCGTCCATGAGTCATATTTCTTTTATGGTAAGGCTTGCGTCACTGCAAAGTTTTTAAGGATCTAATTTACGAAGCAGCATAATCGATGCTTCTCAGATTGTGCCAAGGAATTCTAATTGGTTCGAGGTTGTTCAAAAATTCGGTTGAATATTTTTACACCTTGACCCTACGAAGTTTTGTATCTATTGATTTGTAGCATCTTTTTACACACATACATACCTGAATAGCATATTATCCAATAGCTTTCTGTTAATGTATCTCACAGAGACATTTTTCGGTGCCAGGTATGCTCATTCGGAGATCACCATTATCTAATAGGAATATTATGAATCCATTCTGTTTCAGTGATAAGTACGACTCATAGAATTTGGTCGTTAGAGTCTCTTGCAAGAAATTTGCTTCTCACTTTGAATAGCTAAGTCTCGAACCTACCAACAGCATTATCCCTAGCCATATGCATTCGTACAGTAAACGACACATGTACAAGGCGCCACGGGTCTACCAAAACCTTGTAAACGACACGTCCAAGTTGCAAAGGTGCCTCGGGCCTACCAAAACCTTGTGAGTGGATTTGGTAGGCGGAAACTGAAAGAAGCATGTCGTATGTGTATGCGTGCGCTCGCATGTGTGCGTGTGCGTGGGTATGTGTCTTTATGTCTGTATTCGTCCCCCACCACTGCTTGGCAACCAGTTTTGGTGTGTTTACGTCCCCGTAATCTAGCGGTTTGGCAAAAGAGAATGATAGAATAAGTACCAGGCTTTAAAAAAATGTACTGGGGTTGATTCATTTGACTACAAATTCCATAAGGCGATACTGCAGCATGGCCACTATCTAATGATTGACACTTGTATATATATATATATATATATATATATATAGGGTGCGATGGGTAAATAGTTGCCATTTTATTTTATTTTTTTCGCGCATGCGCATTGTTTGTTTTGGATTTTGTCGACTACTCAGTATAGTAGAGTCAGTTGGGCACCGTCTGTGAGAAAAAAAGCTCCATGCTGCAATTCACTCTGCCAGAAATTTGGAAACGACATGCTGTACTGCTTGACATCCGCGCCGGAATCTCCAGTACGAACAAATCGCCATGTCTACAAAGCATGAACGAGAGTAAGAAAAATCAAACATCCAGTCAACATCATAGTATTTGGTGTGATCACATGTGATGGCGACGTTATGCCCCCATTCATCTTCCCACACGGCCTCACACTCAACACGGAGGCCTACATAAAGTGCATGGAGGAGTCAGTGCTGCCCTGGGTCAAGAAAGATGGCTGCTGGAAGACCCTATGTCTGGCAACAGGACTCTGCACCATGTCACACAAGCAGGAGAACCAAGTCATGGCTGTCACACAATTTCTGCGACCACATCCCCTCTAACATCTAGCCACCTAACTCCCCAGACTGCAACCCCATTGATAATTATACGTGGGGCGCAGTTGAGCGAGAGACCAACAAAACTCCTTGTAGCACCAAAGATGAACTGAAGACAAGGATTATGGCAGCATTCACCAACTCAAACAAGTGGTGATTTTATTGAATAAATTTACTCTTTAGTATTTCAAGATATTTTTATGTAATTTTGGTAATATCTGTTAAAATGAGATGTTATTTTCATTTTTGCATAATTTATACGACAATATA
>NC_069000.1:36877771-36880090 GCF_001194135.2 Octopus bimaculoides | reverse complement strand
ATATATATGTATGTATGTATGTATGTATGCATCTATGTATGTATGTATGTATACACACACACACACACACACACACACACACACACACAGGAGAGATCAACCATTCCTGGAATTGAAAATTCCCAGTAGCATTTATCATTAACAACTGTTCTTCTTGTTCTTAATGTTACTTAGCACACAAGGACAGTTGAAAGGTCACATATAAACATTACGTATTATATATGCACGTTTAGTATAGTAATGTGCCCCGCCTAGATCCAGTATTTACAACAAGAAACAACTCACGGCTCAAATTATTATTTAATTAACTGATAAGATTTTAAACATAAAGCGATACGATTCACTATAAGCATCAATTTGAGAGAAAACTGTAAAATCTACCCAAACACGACTAGGAACAAAATAAATGACCAATTATATTGTAATGGATATAGTAGAGTTAATGTTGCTTTTTTTAAAAATATAACTGAAAAAATAAAATTCCGTAAATGTATTTATATATTTAGTATGCACGTCTCTTTATCTCTCTCTCTCTCTCTCTCTCTCTCTCTCTCTCTCTATCTATCTATCTATCTATCTATCTATCTATTTCGCTCTGTTTCTCTCACATATTCACATCTTTGTTATCTCTGTTTCTCTATCACACACTCGCATTTCTCCTTCTCTACAAGTCTCTAACATATTTCTTTCTCCCTTCCTTTCACGATTTTTCTATCATTCTCTCTCACTTTCACTAGCTCCCCCTCCTCCCTCTCTCTCTCTCACTCTTTAACTTTCCGCTCACTGTATAATTTATGTCTGTTTGAAATATTTATTACAGAAAACATTAACAAGCTAACACTAAATAAATCTGATAATCTGATACCGACAATATATGCAGCTGAGCAGTAATTAATCAACAACATACTACACCCTCAAAGACCTCAAGTCTCAATCACCTAACGGTATTTCTTCTTGTTCTATCCATTCGTGACTATCCAATTTGTTTTATCTTTGTTCTTTCAAATAAAATATATGCAGGCACTGCTGTGTGGTTAAGAAACTCGCTTTGCGATCCCATGGTTTTGAGTTCAGTTCCACAGCACGGTTCCTTGAGCCTTGGGCTGACTAATGCTGATTGAATTTAGTGAGTGGATTTGGTAGACGGAGACTGTGTGGAAGCCTGTCGAATATATATTAGGCATGAGTGCGTGACTATGTTTTTGTGGCTGTGTTGTGTTTGTCACCTCCACCACTTGACAACCGGTGTTGCTAATTTACGTCCCCGTAACTTAGCGGTTCGGCAAAAAAGTGTACGTGTGTGTATGTGTGGTGCATAAATATGTGTGTGTGGTGTACAAATGTGTGTGTGCGTGCGTGTGTGTGTGTAATAGTTATTAGTTCCAGAAGCAGTATTAGTACCGAATACCAATCTGTATGTGATACTTAACGCGGATATATCCTAAGAACGCCATAATACTGTGCTATTCGTCTTGAAAAAGCATCTCGTCCCAGCATTCTCGTACTAAAAAGCACAGAAGTATTAGTAGCAGCCAAAACATGTCCAGCACCCGCAGTAAAACTGCCCGCCATCTATTGGCGACTCCACTGTTTATCACTCCATCCCTAATCACCGAATAAAATAGATTGTTACATCGTGAAGAGAACATTTTGTCTGTATTGAGAGACAGCGTCTCTTGTGGCGGAGACATAATAAAATGTCACAAGTTCGTGTTATGAAGTAGTTAGCGACCGGAAGAACATCTACCTGTAAAAATACTACTAAAAAAACATTTTATATGAAAAAAAACAGAAACATATACAAATGTAAATGTCTCATTGCAGTTCAGATCAGAAAACTCCACAACTAACATGAGCGCTCTTTGATAATTACAAGAAAAAATGTAGAGAGCAAAGAAATGCACATCGTTTTTGTTGTCTTCATGGTGACCTTGTAAATGACCTTGTAAGTGGAAATAGCTTGTTCAAAATCTTTACCAAATTGGGTACCTTCCGAGATTACTCGAGATTGTTCAGTCATTCTACAAAGACAAAAGTGTCATTCAGTTTCGGGGCCCTTTTAGCATTTTGCAGTAGAGTGAAACAAGGTTGTGTGCTTGCCCCCACCCTGTTTGGCATCTTCTTTACTGTCGTGCTGAAGCGTGCCTTTGGAATATCAACCGATGGTAATTAACTTCCCACAAGATCATCATGTGGAAAGTTGATTACCACCGGTAATTAACTTTTTCGTCACTTTGAGACCGCGACCTGATCACTAACAAAATTCCGTGCTGCATCTCTGTGTTTCGCTATATGTGCGTGTGTGTGTGTGTGTGTGTG
>NC_069000.1:36875989-36877109 GCF_001194135.2 Octopus bimaculoides | reverse complement strand
GAAGAGAGGGGAGATGCGTACGAATATAAAAATATATTGCGCAACTTATTTCTAAATTGTTTTTCAAATTATCTTAAATTCAAAAGTAAATTGAAATTAACGATTGAGCGGTTTTTGAAGCGTCCCAGCGGGGTTCTGAATTGTATAAAGACACACATTTTAGGGTTGTTACTGGTGCTTCTGGTGCTACCAATGTTGTTGGTTAGTTGCATAGTCGGCTTGTTATCTTGTTTGTCTAACGTTAGACTAGGACAAAAAAAAAACGGTTCCAAAATCGTTTTAGTGAGAATAACTTAAATCATTCTATTACATCAACAATAACTTTCTGTGTGTGCGTGAGTGTGTGTGTGTGTGTGTGTGTTTCTGGAAAGGTCTTTCTTAACCTCTGATCTCATATTTGCATGTTTAGCTGGATTTGATTTCTTTTTTGGGGCATGAAATTTTTGCTTGTAATTATTGTTGTAGTTGTTGTTGTTGTTGTTGTTGTTGTTGTTGTTGTTGTTTAAGTTGTTATTGTTATTATTCGTATTATTATTATTATTATTATTATTATTATTATTATTATTATTATTATTATTATTATTATTATACTTCATTTCCTTTTAAAGCTAGTTTCTCCAGGGACAGAAGCATGCATATAATGTTTGTTGTGTTGTCTCTAATGACTTTGTCTGGTCTTCTGGCTCCAGTCAGTTTTTTTTTATCTGTGTGGCTATTAAAACTTCTACGAAACATTTACACTTCAATTTCAGTGACATCATCTTGCCTCTGTTCTCACCATTTTCGAGTGTGTGGATGTGGCATGTACACATACACACACCCACAAACACAAACAAACAAACAATTATATGGAAACAAAGAGAGAGACAGATAGCCGACAGAGACAGAAAATTAGTCACGACACACGGATACACACATGTATAGTGTGTGTCTATATAAGTGCATCGACGTGTGCGCTACAAATATATGAATATGTGTTTGCTTGTATCTGTATGAATGTCTATATGTATCCCTTATACATATCTACATATATACATACATATATATGCATATATATATTCAAGCATATACACGTATATCAATATATATACATCCATACATATGCATATACATACGTATA
>NC_069000.1:36873924-36875893 GCF_001194135.2 Octopus bimaculoides | reverse complement strand
TTATTATATAACTTATTTGTAACAATATATTCTTTCAAGTTCCCCATATATTCTTCAGTTGCACTTCAGACTTCAGTTAATGTATTAATCTTTCCACGTGTGTGTGTGTGTGTGTGTGTGTGTGTGTGTGTGTGTGTGTGTGTTATCCTATTAATCTTTCACAGATTTCGGTCATTGAATTCTGGCCATGCTGGGGCACCACGTTCAAGTGTTTGTAGTTGATGATATCTACCTCCATACTTATTTTATCGTTGACGCTACTCGTTACGTGATCTTACGGATTTTCTATCACGGTTTCTTCCGGATATGAACTCAGAACGTAAAGAGCGGGAAGAAATGTCACTAAACGTTTTGTCCGACGCACGAAAGATTCTGCCAGCTCGCTACGTTGTTGTGTAGAAATTATCACCAAAACTTGACATAGATGTACTGCAGGAACGTCATAATACTGCAGTATTCGTCTTGAGAAAGCAGCTCATTTTGATGTATAGTGTTAAAAAAACAGAGGTGTACTTGTAGCAAGCGAAGAGTGTCCAGTATCAGCAGTGGAACTGCCCGCCAGCTATTAGCAATACCAGTGTCTATCACTCCTTCCCCACCAGCAAAAATTTATCGATAGTTATTAGGTGTTCATTTTTGTTTGTGAATAGTGTCTGTTTTTAGTGCGTTTATTTCTAACACTATGCTGCGTTCTGAATATTGCTCCTATCATTAGTCAGCCATTGCTTGTAAGGAATGTTGTAGAGTACAAATGCGCTGCTTACTGATGTTCTCTTGCTTAGTTTTGTTTTATGTTGTGTGGTGTAGTACAATACAATTGTTCCTTGTTGTAAGTGCTTTGTCACTCGACAAGAGAACGTCGTACATGTTTGGCCAATACAATAGCTTGAATCGTAAATTTTACAATTTGCGCACTTACAATCGGGTCCATATTTCGCAATCGCTCATTTGTTACTATTTCGTGGATTTGTGTTTTGTTATTGGAAAGGTTTATTATTAGCGTTTTACACTGTTCTTGTGTTTGCTTCTGCTTCAGTGTAATCAACTTCGACTTCAAGTTTAGGGGGTCTGAGGTGATACATTCAACTATTCTACAGTAATCTTTTAACATTATGTTTTACTTGTTTCAGTTATTTGACTCCGGCCATGCTGGGGCACCGCATTCGACTAAAATTACTACTGACGTGGCTGATTGTTAAGTTTTTCAGACGAGTAGAAGTATAAAAAGAAATGAAGCAATTTTAGTCGAATGAATCGATCTCAGTACTTCTTTTTATTTTTTCAAACCTGGTACTTATTCTATCGGTCTCTTTAACCGAGCCCCTAAGTTACGGGACGTAAACACACCAACACCGGTTGTTGAGCGGTAGTGGGGGACCTTAAAGGAGAACCCATAGCTACTTCATCCTTTGTACTTCTTTGTAAACAATGAAAGAGTACTTCATATACTGGTTTCAAATTTTGGCATAAAGCCAGCAAATTCAGGGGGAGAGGGCAAGTCGATTACATTGACCTCCGTACTCAACTGGTACTTATTGTATCGACCTCGAAAAGATAGAAGATAAAGTCGGCCTCGGTGGAATTTGAACTAGGCACCTGAAGACGGATGAAACAAAAAAAAAACATATTAGATAACATTTGCAAACGATTAAGAGTGGTGTGTTAAACCCCGCCCACCGTAACTTAGCGGTTCGGCAAAAGAGACCGATAGAATAAGTACTAGGCTTACAAAGAATAAGTCCTGAGGTCGATTTGCTCGACTAAAGGCGGTGCTCCAGCATGGCCACAGTCAAATGACTGAAACAAGTAAAAGAGTAATAAAATCAACCACGATGCCTGCTAATATATGAAGTACTCAAAGCCGGCAAGCTAACAGAATCCTTAGTACGCTGGAAAAAAACGTCGTTGTGACTCAAGGTCTCGTTCTTTTTGTTTTCTAGATGATATGGTGTAGTTCAAGGAAGGTTTG
>NC_069000.1:36870238-36873730 GCF_001194135.2 Octopus bimaculoides | reverse complement strand
TAAGCAATAAAATAGTCATCGCTCATATTAAGAATTGTTTAACGGTTCAACTCTAGGTTAGTTCATCATTTTATTTCACATATAACTGTATGTACGTGCGCATCTCTGTGTGTGTGTGTGTGTGTGTGTGTGTGTGTGTGTGTGTGTGTGTGTTTACTTCGTTTTTGTATTTGGTTTGCAAGATTCTTGATGGAAATTCATATGTGTTGAAGCAAACCGTGTTGCTTCTGAGAAAGGTAATTATGCCAATATAACACACCCGCTGGTTCAATACCACTTCTGTATTTTTTTCAGTCGGTAAAATATCTTACAAACTAACTAATCGATCTTTTGTTTAATTGTTTAATGTGATGATTAAACAAACAATCAGTTGTTTGTCCACATCCTTTTGTTGCTATTCGGAACCTCTTCAATAGCAAGCCCTCCTCTTCAGGGTCTGCTTTGAGTATGTCTGAGAGTTAGTCTTAACCCTATGTGTATGTATGCTTGCATGTGTATATGTAGATGTGTGGTTGCTTATTTATGAGTGTGCATTCCGATATGTGTGTGTGTGCGTGTGAGTATATATGTGTGCACACGCATATGTGTGTCTAGGTGGTTTTTTACGTGTGTGTGTACACGATGTAGCCGGTTTTTTTAAATAGGTAAGCATCTATATGTATGTAGGTGTGTGCACGTTCTTGTGTGTGTGTGTGTGTGTGTGTGCGTGCGCGTTCACATATGTGTGCATGCACTTGTGCATATCTGTGTTTGGAAAAGGGCGCATGTGTGTGTGCGTGGACGTTTTTGCCTCTGTGTGTGTGTGTGTGTCTGTGTGTGTGTATAACTGTATATTGATTTTTAATTTGTAGTTTTCCTATGAATAAAACTCCCATAGCTAATCACATTTTTTGGGTGGTGAATGCCACATAAGATGGTAATGTTATCATTACTAATGTTTTTTTCTATCAAGTTCTGTATATATTGGTTGTCCGGTATCCAATGTAATGTATATAATCCAATGTAAACATGGTAGTTGTAAACTTCATGACTCTGCTTCATGAGGCATACAACACATTCACGTCACTTGACAATGCATTTACGTGAAGGATCATTACAGCACACCGTAATACAGCAAACGATACAAGACGAGATGGATAAACATCCAAGACTTCTCTGGAAGTTTGGAAATTTAAAGCTTTGTATACGATTGCATTTCCAAATGTTTTCGGTGTGTAAGCAGCAGTAAGGGGATATACATATACATTGGAAATGTGTTTATGTGTATACATGATTTCCCATAGTTTAGTGTTCCTGTAACGCCCGTGAGGTGATCAGGTATCATTGGGTGTGTTATGGATATCTAATAATTTTTTGTATTTTATATATGATGATTAAAAGGTGGCGAGCTGGCAGAATCGTTAATACGTCGGACGAAATGATAAGCAACATTCTGCGTTCAAATCCTGCCGATGTCTCTTTAGGATCGATAATTTTGGTTTAGTTAAATACGTCAATGTAATCGAACTGTCACCTGCTTTCAAAAACTGCTGGCCTTTAACCCCGCAAAGGACCGGCGTTTCGTTCAGGATGAATATTGTGACTTCGATTACTTAAACACCACGAAAACCGGATAAACGGTCTTATGAGTCCCACGGTTCAACAATTTTTTTAGGCGTGGGTGTGCGGTAAGACGTTTGCTTTCCAAATTTAGGAGCAATAAATTGTTTATACTTCCACAATACACAAAATATTCTAACAATTATTTCATACAGTTCCTAATATTTAATTATAAAAATACAGAGGAATTTTTAAATATCGAATAAGGGTCCAGTACAGTAAAATAAGAATCAAAGGGGTTCATGAATAAAAAATGGTTGAGAACCACTGATCGAAAGCTAAAGCTAAGTTTTGTGTTACTATCTGATGAGGTTTAGTTGAGAAGACGCGTCTCCATCTCAGCTCTTTCATTTTTCTCCACCATACTTAGTTATCCAAATTTCGTAGAGCCATGCTCTTAAATTCATACACTGTGTTCATCACAGGGAATGGCGTTCTTACGAGTTCGAATATGTCTCAAGCATATTAGAATTTGTAACAAGTTTGTATTTATACATATCACTGTTTGACGCTGTCACCCCGTATTTTATTTACAGAGAACTGCTGAATAGTGCAACCAGTCATTGAACGATGACGGGAATATCATAAGAGGGACCTATCTCTCGAGTCAGTTCGAAGCGCCTCCCTTTCCGGTCTCTGCTGCCGAAGAAGAGATAGCCACTTCGAAATGCACGTATCCAACAGTCTGGTTAAAGGGCGCTGTGAGTTGACTTGGTCTAACTACAGCAAGAAATTTTCTCCATAACAAAATACAGGGAATGGCTTCCTTGCGGATTCGAATATGCCTCAAGCATATTTAAACTGGTAACAAGCTTGCTAACTTCGTCCTTTCTCACTAGCACGATTACTTATCAGTTTATACAGCTGGAAGTTCTCCCAGTCCGTTGTAAGTTACTGGACACATCGACCAAGAGAAGAATGATCATTACTCGCTTTATCATTACACGGCTTTCGCACCAACTTGTCTCTTTTGTTGTGGGAGCATGCTTTGAACAGTAAAGACAAGTATCGTCCCCAGGCTAACTCTAATCGGTTCAGCCAGGCGCTACGCAGTTGTTCGGAATCTAATACCTTGCATCTCTTCCAGTTTGTGAAGGCACTTAGAGTTGATTCCTTTCCTTGATCCTACCTTTGACATATAAACCCATCGAAGGACTTTCCTTTTGACCTTCAAACAGCTCGCTTTAGTAAAAACAAGTCTTCATTTATGTTTTGTATCGAAAAAATATTCAGGGACCTTTCTGGCCGCTAACAAAGGCCGCTGAATATTTCCTGCATTCTTGGAGCTAACACTTGGCTGCTGTCTTGAGTTCTTTTTTAACTAATCATCCAATTCCCTAATTTAGTTGTAGTTACTGCTATCATTTAACTCTAAATCAGCTTTGATTAAGAAGACTTATGGCCAAAGACATTCTAGCCGTGGCTGTCCTTCTTATTCTTCAGATATTATGCCTCTGGATTCATTCATATGTATTTATTTCTCTTGCTAACGTAGTAGAATGTGATAGTACGTTGTGTGAGAGAATAGGCTGCTATTTCTAGCTGTCTGTCAACGACCTGGAGGCTCTTGTTAGCTCACCTTAATCTTAATTTTTTATAGTTGGCTCTTACTAAAATTAAGAAATTCAAATTTAAACATTACTTTAATTTCGCCAACCATTTGCTATTTAAAATAGACGTGTGTCAATCTCCGCCTCAAATCCAGTCACTTTGCACGCTAGACATAACGCGTCCAGCTGTTAACAGTGAAGACTAAAATTGAACTGTACAGATCACAAACTTGTGATTTATGTACCTAACTAACCAGCAAAAAAAAAAAAGAAAATGTAGACTCTTTACACTTTTCCTAATGAATACTTTATCTAAATGCGACCTGGATGACCCATTGCTATT
>NC_069000.1:36866470-36868292 GCF_001194135.2 Octopus bimaculoides | reverse complement strand
TATATATATACGATAGGTTTCTTTCAGTTTCCATCTACCAAATCCACTCTTGGCGCCAATGGCGTTGCAACTTATTATACAGCTGAGTGAACTGGAACAATGCGATATAAAATAAAAATGTCTTGCTCAAGAACACAACACAGAGCCCAGCCTGAAGAGTGTACTATATTCTTATCTCATCCGGATCGTTCTTACGGTCTTTCATTGAATCAAATATCATTATCGGTGAAAGGTCAGGAAAAGAACGACGGAGAGGAAGCGTGTGTAAAAACTAAAATGAAATAGAGGTACTTAACGAGATGATTGACATTAAATTAAAGGAACTTATGGGAAGAGTATACAGAGAGAAAGAGAAGTAAATGGAAGGCAGAGGGTGATAGTCAGATATCACAAGGCACGTATATATTTTATAATAACGGGCTCTCGATATAAAATGAGGTGTAATTTAGTGAGTGTATATAATATAATTGAATGAAAAAGGAAGACAGAGTTCTTGAAGGGCAACAAAAAAAGGTAGCCAACAAATAAACTATACACAAATGCTATGATTAGGTAAAACAGAGGAATCCGAGGAAACTCGAGATGGACTACGTTAGCAAATAGTAGTAAGTACAAAAAGTTCACAAAGTTGGCTAAATTAGTTTGCTTTGAGGAAGATGAGAGATCTGACATTTCTGCCAGGGAGCTTAATCTCGTGTAGGGCTCTACACGAAACGTTAAAAACTCATCCTTTACCTCAAGGCAAACTAAAAACACTGGTAAGAAGATGGCTGACACATAGGTTAGCTGAGAACACATCACCATTGCAACTATTTTTGCTCCTGCTATTGAGACCCCGGAGTCTCGATAGTATCCGTGAGCATTCTCTTTCTTGGACTTCGCTCAAGTCCTATTCGTACTCCAGAAATCCCCATATAGTTCTTATCAGACTTCCTGTGCGACTTTCATCAGTGCATGCTCGTCCCGATCTGTCAAAGGCTGGATTGAGGTTTCTTTGTCTAGTCAAACCTTCACAATTCGGACCCTATGGACAGTTTTTATTCCATCGAGTACTGAAAAAATAGTCAACGACTTTTTTCTCTTCGTTATTGCTAAATGCTATAGATTCTAATCAATATCTAATCAAATACCCTGAATAGAAGGATTAGATCAGAATCGATAGCATAACGTTCCAAAAGAATACCTAAACAAATAGGGAATTTACCCACAAAGTTATACAAAACTGAAGGATCGCGCAAAAATTTATACAATATATAAACAGTACTGGATACAATTTTTTATCAAGAGATTATGGTAGAAAATTACCTTGTCATCAACCTTTGGGCATCATTATCTCGAGTTGAGGGCTCTTAGGGCTGATTGCCAAGTTTCAATAGCGTATAAGTGACCGAGATTACAACTCTCCTGAACGAGACGACAGTCCGTCGCGAGGTTACTCACTCACAACAGAGTCGACTGAAGCAACGTGAAATGAAGTGTTCTGCTCAAAAAACATAACGCATCGCCCGGTGAAATGGTGCGTGCAACACCTAACCATAAAGCTACATGATTTCATTTGGTCAATTTACGACTGCGAAAAAGGACAAATAGGACGATGCTCTCACAAGTATGGATTCAAGACAGTCAAATGTTCACCACTTTTTTTTCCATTACTCTTGAACATTTCCATTACTACAACATTTTCGAAGATGAACTATTGGCAATGATCAAGAACATGAAATACAACAAGCGAATGAATACACTTCAGAATGAGCTTAAGCAGAAAATCAACATCAAAACCAGCCAACACACACACACATCATATGTATATATATATATATAT
>NC_069000.1:36859905-36864232 GCF_001194135.2 Octopus bimaculoides | reverse complement strand
TATATATATATATATATATATATATATCACAAATGAGTACAACCATCATTACGGTTACCACAAAACTTCAACCAATACAAATTGTGACGTTCGTTTAACACATCAACAACTGGAACCCCTATAAAAGTTTACTTCTTTACATATATGTCTGACCGTGTCCAAATAATTAATAATGTTTCCAATATCAAACCAGAAAAACTTTCTCCATTGACTGTCCGTTATCAACGCTGCGTTCCTTTTGATTGTTTGTGCGCATGTGTGTGCGTCGGTGTGCATGTGTATACACATATGTAGGCATGTATGTATGTATGGGTATGCATGTATGTGTATGGTGTGTATGGATGCATATATGTATTATATATGATTTCACATAAAAAAACAATACACACACGCACACATATATACACATACACACGCGCGCGCGCCTCTGTGTGTGTGTGTATATATATATATATATATAATTCAGAAACGTATACCTATCTCCCTCTCTTTATACGTGTGTGTGTGTGTGTGTGTGTGTGTGTGTGTGTGTGTGTGTTTGTGTGTATATCCATATACGTATGTATATGCGTATGCATGAATATCTATTATTTATGTTTGTACGTGTTAGAGTGTATGTATGTGTACCCAAACACACACACACACACATATTTATATACTATTTATGCGAGTACATGTGTGTGTGTGTGTGTGTGTGTGTGTGTGTGTGTGTGTGTGTGTGTGTGCGTGTGCGTGTATGTGCATGTGTGTGTGAGAGAGCGTTGGGAGAGCGAGATAGCGTCATGTGAAAGATTTAAAACGAAAACATACAACAACTGAATTTAATGGTCTTAAAATGCTTTACGATCTGGAAACGTTTAAATTCTGGAAATGTTGGCACTGTTCATCTGACCAAAATTGCTTTGTAGCATAAAGTGTACATAATGGTGGCTACGAAGTACAAACATTGTTTATAACATTACCTAATTCCTTGCCATTTCCTTTTACATGCACAAGAACGCACATATATATTAACAGTTTTAAAGAAAATTAAACCGAGACATTAGGAAGTAAAAAGAGAAGAAGAGAGAAAGCAAGAAGATATGGAAAGGTATGACAGAAGGAAAAAATGGAAAGAAGAAAGAAAGAAAGAAAAAGACAGAAAGGGGGGAGAAAAAGGAAAGGAAAGAACAAAAGAAAAATCTCATATGTAAACACCTTCTCCCCCAAAAACAAAGTCTTGAGGCTGTTTTATACATTATTCAGATTCAGGGTTGACTAATAAAAACAAAACCGATTGCCCCCCCCCCGAAAACTAATTCAAGAAGGAGAAGGAGGAGGAGGAAGGGGAGGAAAGAAGACGACAAAAACAGTGTGTGGTGTTATTATTCTTAAAAGCAAAGAAAAATTGGTTGGAAATGTTGAAATGTTTAAAGAAAACATTGGGACAAACAAGTTTATCTCATGATAAAATTCATTTGAACTCTCCAGGGAAAAAGTCGATAAATGACCGCTAATTTTGCAGTACTTATTTGGTGTCAAGCTAGATGATAAAAATGCCAACTATGGCATTGTATACAAACAAATTTTATTTTCGAAAATAACTTGGGTGGAACTTATATCGTGCTATCAACAGAACTAGGAAAATAATGCCGGACAGCTACAAGACGAAAAATGTAGATTATATAAAATTTTCTGAAATGCAGAAAGCGACTGAAAGATTAAGAGATCATCCTGGTGACTGGAACATTAAGGGGACCCAAGAAATGGGAAATTGCTTTATTCAATAGTTCTTGTACCAGCAACATGGAGTCAGCTCTCACGGGAGAAGAAAAAAAACCTTTAAACGCAGGTTGAACATCAAATACGTTGAGACACCCTCATTGTCTCAATTACGTATCACTTGCAATGCGTTCATCCCAATTTGCCATTTCTCCATAAATGTAAGTGACCTATTGTTTATATGGGACGTCAGTATTAGGGAGCTGGCAGAATCGTTAGTACGACGGACGAAATGCTTAGCGACATTTCGTCCATCTACGTTCTGAGTTCAAATGCCGCCGGGGTCGACTTTGCCTTTCGTCCTTTTGGTGCACCGCCTTTAGTCGAGCAAATCGACCCCAGGACTTATTTTTTGTAAGCCTAGTACTTATTTTATCTGTCTGTTTTGCCGAACTGCTAAGTTGCGGGGACGTAAACACACCAGCATCGGTTGTCAAGCGATGTTGGGGGGACAAGCACAGACACACATATATATATACATATACATATATACGACGGGCTTCTTTCAGTTTCCGTCTACCAAATCCACTCACAAGGCTTTGGTCGGCCTGAGGCTATAGTAGAAGACACTTGCCCAAGGTGCCAGACAGTGGGACTGAACCCGGAACCATGTGGTTGGTAAGTAAGCTACTTACCATACAGCCACTCCTGCGCCTATAGTTGTAGATTAAACCAATTTTTTCTCCTTCTCTAAGTCTTTTTCTATGATTCTCTGAAGAAGTTGTTGTTGTTGGCACTCCGTCGCTTGTGACGTCGAGGGTTCCAGTTGATCCGATCAACGAAACAACCTGCTCTTGAAATTAACATGCAAGTGGCTGAGCACTCCACAGACACGTGTACCCTTAACGTAGTTCTCGGGGATATTCAGCGTGACACAGTGTGACAAGGCTGACCCTTTGAATTACAGGCACAACAGAAACAGGAAGTAAGAGTGAGAGAAAGTTGTGGTGAAAGAGTACATCAGGGTTCGCCACCATCCCTTGCCGGAGCCTCGTGGAGCTTTAGGTGTTTTCGCTCATTAAACACTCACAACGCCCGGTCTGGGAATCGAAACTGCGATCCTATGACCGCGAGTCCGCTGCCCTAACCACTGGGCCATTGCACCTCCACTCTCTGAAGAAGACATACACAAAAAACAAAAGCCTTGGTTATTATAAGAATAAGTTTTAAAAGAAACGTCTACATATGGGTTAATCGTCAAAGACTGTAAAATAACTAAAATAGGGTAGGGTGCCTTAAGAGTGGGAAAAAAAAGAAAGTAGAAAACTATTTTGATTGACGTTCAGTTGAAGAGAAAAAATAAGCTGGGGAGGGGTGAAATAAATGGGTGTCAGTGATGTGTAACAGGTTAAAAAGCGAGGGTATTAAAAGATTAAGATTAAGATGTTATGTACTTTATTTACCAAGGTCGATGAATCGGCAGAAAACGTTGTTACCGTTATTGTTGTTGGTGTTGTTGTTGTTATTGTTGCTGTTGTTGATTGTCCCACCCGAGTCAGCCCTGACCGAGTAACCCTATAATCAAATGCATTCTAACCGTGGCCATCTAGTCTTCATAGGGGTAACTAGGGAGCTGCGTTATCTAAAATAGTCTGTACTTTTTGTTTGTTGTTTAGCTTTGCGTTGGCTCAGATTGTACAGAACTACAATCAAAGGCTTTCTAGCCGTGACCATCACGTCTTGGGGTTTTTTTTCAGCTCAGATCTTACAGACCTGATCAAAGGCTTTCCAGGCGTGACCAACACGTCTTTGTTTTTTCTTTTGTTTATTTTGGTGCGGAAGTTGGCACAGATCGTACAGACCTGATCAAAAGCTTTCCAGACGTGACCAACACGTCTTTGTTTTTGTTTTTTGGTGGGTGATTCCAGGTAGCATCACATTATCAATTATGTTCTAGCCCAGTGATTTCTGTATGATTTGGTTGCCATTTCTTTCATGTCAAGTCCGAATCACGTAGAGATTTCCTCGTTGATTCCGGCTTCTTCCGGGAGATATAACATGAGAGGAACAGATACGAGGACATAGGACTTGCTAGAAATAAAAGCCAATTTTCCCATAAATCACTCTCAGTGTCCGCAACACAGTCCCCTTTTGAGAGGCACTCAGGGTACCACGTGATGATGTTAAACCGGGTGACGGATAGTCAGCCCCTCAAATAGGCCATAGTGGAATTTGAACTCAGAATGCACAGAGCCGGAACAAAAACTGAAACATCCGCTTCAAATTAATTAAATCCGCCGCCTTTACACGCGCATACATATATAATGTGTGTGTGTGTGTGTGTGTGTGTGTGTGTGTGTGTGAACATAGGATCCTAGGATAAAGGTTAGCTTCAAGCCATCCATATTACATAGAAAAAAACAACTTTCAGAGACAATAATGGTTATATTGAGACAGAACTTTGTGGATTTTTTTCTTATCATATATATATATATGTATATGCATATATATATATATATATATACACATATATATATACGCACATATATATATACATGCATATATATATATATATATATACATGTACACATATATATACACACATCTATATACATATGTATGTGTA
>NC_069000.1:36858923-36859777 GCF_001194135.2 Octopus bimaculoides | reverse complement strand
ATATATAGATATATATATATATATATATAGGCGCAGGAGTGGCGTCACGTAAGTAGCTTGCTTACAAACCACATGGTTCCGGGTTCAGTCCCACTGCATGGCTCCTTGGGCAAGTGTATTGTACTATAGCCTCGCGCCGACCAAAGCCTTGAGTGGATTTGGTAGACGGAAACTGAAAGAAGCCCGTCGTGTATATATATATATATATATATATAGATAGATAGATAGATAGATAGATAGATAGATAGATAGATATACATATGTATGTGTGCGTGTATGAGTGTATATGTTGGTGTGTCTGTATTTGTCCCCCCCAACATCACTTGATAACCGATGCTGGTGTGTTTACGTCCCCGCAATTTAGCGGTTCGGCAAAAGATTCCGATAGAATAAGTACTAGACTCACAAAGAGTAAGCCCTGGGGTCGATTTGCTCGACTAAGGGCGGTGCTCCAGCATAGCCGCAGTCAAATGACTGGAACAAATAAACGAAAAAATAAAACGATATATATACACACACACACACACACACACATATATATATATATATACATATATTGTATTGTGTTGTTGGCACTCCGTCGCTTACGACGTCGAGGGTTCCAGTTGATCCGATCAACGGAACAGCCTGCTCGTGAAATTAACGTGCAAGTGGCTGAGCACTCCACAGACACGTGTACCCTTAACGTAGTTCTCGGGGATATTCAGCGTGACACAGAGTGTGACAAGGCTGACCCTTTGAATAACAGGCACAACAGAAACTCAGGAAGAAAGAGTGAGAGAAAGTTGTGGTGAAAGAATACAGCAGGGTTCGCCACCATTCCCTGCCGGAGCCTCGTGGAGCTTTGGGTGTTT
>NC_069000.1:36855255-36857128 GCF_001194135.2 Octopus bimaculoides | reverse complement strand
TATATATATATATATATATATATATTATACATATATGAGTTCAAGTGGATCAGGTACCTAAATAGTAAAGCACCAAGTTCGGATCAGAGAAATAGCCACCGTGTACAAAACAGGATTAGAGTAATATATACACACATACCGAAGTACAAACGGATTAAAATTCCAGTTGCATGTACGATCACAAGAGCCCAGCTGAATATACCACGAGACTCAAGGCTGTACCTCGGAACCTTATGTATATATAGATTTAGATATCGTTTATATATGTATTTTTGTGTATATATATTTGTTTATGTATATATATATATATATATATATATATATATATGATATTTTATAAGCTTAAAGCTTATACGCGATCACCGTGTATTGATTAAAGATATTGGGCTTCTTTCAGTTTCGGTCGACCAAATCCACTCACAAGGCTTTGTTCGGCCCGAGGCTATAGTAGAAGACACTTGGGAAGCAAGTTTCTTACCACACAGTCACTCTTTCAGTTTTCGTTTCAGTTTCCATTTCCGTTTACCAAATGCACTTACAAATATTTGGTAGGCCGGAGGCTATAGTAGAAAACAAATGCCAAAGGTGCCACGCAGTGGGACTGAACCCAGAACCGCGTGGTTGGAAGGCAAGCTTCTTTTGATATAACGCATAACCATGCATCTACATATATAGGCGCAGGAGTGGCTGTGTAGTAAGTAGCTTGCTTACGAACCACATGTTTCCGGGTTCAGTCCCACTGCGTGGCACCTTGGGCAAGTGTCTTCTACTATAGCCTCGGGCCAACCAAAGCCTTGTGAATGGATTTGGTAGACGGAAACTGAAAGACTTCCGTCGTATATATGTATATATATGTGTGTGTATGTTTGTGTGTCTGTGTTTGTCCCCCCTCTCATTGCTTGACAACCGATGCTGGTGTGTCTATGTCTCCATCATCTAGCGGTTCGACAGAAGAGACCGATAGAATAAGTACTAGGCTTACAAAGAATAAGTCCCGGGGTCGATTTGCTCGACTAAAGGCGGTGCTCCACCATGGCGGCAGTCAAATAACTGACACAAGTAAAAGATATATATATATATGTATGTGTGTGTGTCGGCGGCGTTAACTCGTATCTGAGTAGTAATTGAGTCTCTTCGGCTTGATGGTTACGAAGGGTGCCGGGTGCCTGAGGTGGCTGTTCAGACCAAGGGTGGCATAGAAGAGCCAGGAGACAGGGGAGAGGGCGGCATTTATCGCAGGGGAAACGTTGGTGGGGAACAAGGAAGTGCGTTGGTGGGAGGCGAGGCAGAGCGTTGGTGGAGAAACGAGCACGTATGTATATGCATATGTAACGCAGTGTATGTCCACGCATATACAAAGGCGTCAAACTCACATGTTGGGAAGGTGTGCTTTCTTTGATATCAAGTTGTCTTTTAACAAGAGAGCAATCACGCCAAAGGTAAGTGGATGTAGAAAGGTGTGTGTGTATATATGCAAGCGCATGTGAGTATGAATGCGGATTAGATGTAAGGGTTGGGTATAGAGCGGTATAGGGATTCGCAGGAAGTAGTTGTGTAGTTATTAACGTAGAGGGGTAGATATAATACAGTGCTTAAATGTATTTGCGTTTATGGTGGATTCAAAATAGAGTGTATATGTATATAATTACGCTTATACAGTTATATGTGAGTGAGTGTTAATTCCGTGTGTGTGTGTGTGTAATATATACATGCGTATGTATATTAGCCTTTTATTTTATTCTTTTGCCTGTTTCAGCCATTTGACTGTTTGTGTGTCTGTGTTTGTCCCCTCCGCCACCATCGCTAGACAACCGATGCTGGTGTATTAACACCCCCGTAACTTAGCAGTTCGGCATATATATATATATATATA
>NC_069000.1:36853019-36854656 GCF_001194135.2 Octopus bimaculoides | reverse complement strand
AATTCTAAATATACATATATGAATCATCGGCATCATTTAACGTCCGTTGTCCATGCTGGTATGGGTTGTATATATACATATATACATAACATATATGTGTCTATGTGTGTATATGTACATATATGTGTTATGGACCAATCTATATGGATATGTGCATATATATATATAGACAAACACACACATATATTCACCTGTGCGCGTGTGTGTGTGTGTGTGTGTGTGTGTGTGTGTGTGTGTGTGTGTGTGTGTGTGTGTGTTGAAGTTTACTGATTGATTGATACAAGCAGTGTGCACTTAGATATAAAAAAATGTTGAACAAGAAAATCTGACAGGAGGAAATGAAGGCCTGACCGGACGCCATACACAAATAAATGGTACGGGGCCCCTTACGTGTTACCGTGTGGCCTCTGTGCCCCTACCCATATCGCGTAGTTTAACAGCTAATATAAACTAAAAACAAAAAGCCGCACGGATCTAGATTGAAGAACTGCACATAAACATACAATAGAAAACACACATACTGAACACACACACATACACACACACATACACACACACATACACACACATGACACGCACAACAACACTCACATAGGCATAGTCATTACATTGGCGAGTGTGTGCGTTGTTTGAAGAATGCGATTATAATTGAGGACCGCCGAGCAAAGTTCTAAATCGGTGCAAGCTATTTCTTCAACTTAATTGTTGTTATAAAAATTTTAATTACACCAGCTTCACTGTGCAACCGCATCGAATAGTGGAACACGATCATTTGTGTGTATGTGTGTGAGGCAGAGAGGTGGAGAGAGAGAGGAGGGAAGGGAGAGAAGGAGGGAGGGAAAGAGCATAGCCGAATGGTACAGAAGTTCACTTTGCATCTTGTGGCTCGATCCCAAGTCGTAGCACTTTGAGTGAATGTCATTTTTGGTAACCTCGATTCGCCCTATAACTTATGAGTGGTATTGGATATCTGGAAACTAGAAACTGTATTGAATCTCACCGCTTGACAATTGGTGTTGGATTGTTTACACCCCTCGTAACTTAGCGGTTCGGCAATAGAGACGATAGAATAAGTACTAGGCTTTAAAAATAAGTCCTGGGATCGATTTGTTCGACTAAAATCCCTTCAAAGCGCTGCTCCAGCATGGCTGTAGACAAATGATTGAAACAAGTAAAAGAATAAAAGAATATGTACACAAGACGCATTTCAGAAGTTTTGAGACTATTTTCGGACAAGTATTTATTCATTTAAAAAAAAGTACAAATTTCTGAACTCCTTCGAAGTACGATCTTCTGACTTCAGTGTACAAATTGTAGCGCTCCAGCACTTATTTAAATTTACATAAACCAAACATGCGTATACATACATATATATAATGATATATTGGAAGGTTATACAGGAATTATGTTATAGAAAAAAATTAGGTACTCAGATATCTGGATGGTTGTACATTTACAGATTTTTATTAATATGTCACATCATGTTTTATAAATCATTTTAAGCGCTTTTCACCTAATCGTGTAGGATTTTCAGATTTTTTGATTTCACCTTGCGATGCCGTCTCTTTATATGATATATAATGATATATTGGAAGGTTATACAGGAATTATGTTATAGAAAAAAATTAGGTACTCAG
>NC_069000.1:36849267-36852222 GCF_001194135.2 Octopus bimaculoides | reverse complement strand
TATATATATATATATATATATATATATATATATATATATATTTATATATATATATGAGTATATATCCGTATGTATATGTTCATAAACATGGACATGTATACATACATATATTTATATACATAAACGTACAAGTATGCATACATTCAAGTATATACGCAATCAGTAAGTCACAATAAGCTAAATAAATTGTGTGTGTGTGTTTGTATGTGTGTGTTTTATGTATATAGTTCTTCTACTGCGCATGTGATGAACGAAATGTTGATAAATTACCAAATAAAAAGTAACGAAAAAATAAAAAATAAGACAACGGCGATTGTTTATGATCATAACATGAAATACGATAATGGTTTAAAACTGATGACCAACGTATTTTGATTACACAATAATAATATATGCCATAAACATTACGCTATTATGTGTGGGTATCGTTCTCGGTTAAATGTCTAAATTCGACTATCACAAAACAACAACAGCAACAAAATTATGTGATAAGAATGGCCGACTATCGGACGTTATATGCCAGCCGTAGTTTTAGCTCCACTCCAGTCTATTACACTTAAATTCCGTTTGAGTCGACATTGCAATTCTATACAGAACTTGAAATGTTTGTTAGCCAATTTTGTATTCAGTCGTCCGTAGTTTCTAATAAGTCGTTGGGTCGACAGAGACGAATAAATGTATTTTAGTGTCGGTGATTAATCAAATATTTGGCGGAATTCTGGTTTAAGCATCCCATATAACTCGTAACTTTTTTATCTTTGGGAATTTTCAGAAATTTTTTTTTTTGCGAATTTGTGTTCTACACACGAGAATTGATATGATTATGCAAAAAATATATATATAGTGTGTGTTTGAGTGATTTAAGGGCAATTTAGTTGTTATTTTTAGCACAACTCACGACCACCTGATATCTTCCTCGTTACATTGTCACTCTGACATGTATTGATGTTTTTCAATACTTTTCTCCCCATAAACACATTTAATAGAATGATGAAGCATCCAAGAGTGATCCATTCATGGGATTTGAGCAAAATAATTCGTCCTGTCCGTATTTTAAACTCGCATCGGAAAAGAGTGGAATTTTTAGGATTTATTGGCTTGCGGGAGTAAAAAAAGTGTTGTTGCTTTTTTTTTTTTTTTTTTTCATAATTGTATGAATTTCCGTGTGTAGAACACAAATTTGGGGGAAAAAATTCATAAAATTCCAAAAAATAAAATGTTTGAGTTACCGAAATTACTGCCCAGACAGCAAATATAAAATTAATGTTCCAACGGACACTACGTGGTCTCAACGATGCAAGGCAGAAACCCCTGCATGCACCGATATCGGACCTCATTGTATTTTACAGGCACACCTTAATATTTTGTTATCGACGCCCATGGTAAAAAAAAGAGACAATCGGTATCGATAGAGATTAAAAAAAAAAGAAGTGGCTTGTATTGTTGCAAGTACAGCCAATGTAACCATACATTCGCACACAACACCAAATTTACCTATTTATATACAGACACCCTTAGTATTGTGCTTGAAAAAAAAACATTGCCAATAAAAGCGGTAGCAGACTACCTTGGTTGTAAATTTAAATATATTATATTTAAATATATTATATTTACCTTGGTTGTAAATTTAAATATATTATATATTATGGTAACGAGTTTATATATGTATACATCACTGCTTAGCGCTTACATTCCGTATTTTATTACGGTCGAGCCACTGATTAGCGCCATCAGTCACAGTACACTGACTGGAATATAACAAGAAAGATCTATCTCTTGTCAGTCCGTAGTGCCTCCTTCCAGTGTTTGATACTGAAGATGGATTCATGCATTACTCCTGAACTCATGCATCCATCAGTTTTGGGTAGGGGGCGCTTCGAACTGACTGTTTATATTTACACCTATTTGTCTACAGCAAGACATTTTCTCCGTGACTCATGAGTTCAGGAGTAATTTATTATAGTTGTTGTTGCTGCAAACTTCAAAGTTACACAGCGAGTTCTCCTGCTAAGCAATTTGGCTGAAGATTCTAGAATCGAGTGTACAATTATAAAAGCTGACAAATTCAACCTTAGACCAGCGAGATTCTAATCCGCATGAGGGGTGAGGGAATCTATGTTACTCGTCGTAGCGAATTAGTTTCTCGTCCCCACTTTCACTTTTCTTATGCAACACGCTTCTGTCGTACTCGATAAAAAAAAGTCCTCCCTTAATGTGTAGTGTCTAGTAATATACATCAGTTATATGCCGGGCTTTAAATTCCTTGCACTACTTTCATGATATTCATCAACACTACCGCTACAGTAGCAGATAAAATATCTCTAATAAGAACGTCTTCAGGCCGTCTACAAAAACGTTCCATACGGGTAAACAGATAGATATAGACATGAACAGGAGATAAGGATCCAGCAATATCTGGTATAGATTTTAAACAGGAGATAAGGATCTAGCAATAGCTGGTATAGACCCGAACAGGAGATAGGGGTCCAGTAATATCTAGTGCTGCGAGAGTTCCTCGGGAAGCTTTACTACGGTGATGAACTTTTGTTTTGTGACAAGATGTACAATTAGTAGCCCATTGACAAAACTCTCTGGTCATATTTGGCCAAATGAGACGAGCTGAAATAAGTTTTGCCGATGCTGCAACAACTGGCTGAGATAAATTGTGAAGAGCAGAAAAACTGAGCGTCTGTGTCTGACAAGCAGAGAAAGAAGGTCGTTTATTACCAGTAGAAATATCACACCAAATGTGCTTCGTAAAAGCAGGCAGGGGAACAAGACGAAAGTCTAAAGAAGATAACACAGAGTTTTTTGTTGTAGTTTTTTTTTTTTTTTAATTGCAATAGTTCATGATACGACTTTTCATTTATAGGCATTTTACCAACTGAATTAGAATGCAGAGAATTCTCTTGAACTTGGAGTAAACCATCAGTACGCCAGTAATACAGCCCTGTA
>NC_069000.1:36847994-36848664 GCF_001194135.2 Octopus bimaculoides | reverse complement strand
ATATATATATATATATATATATATATATAATACATCTAGCAATGAATCGATTAATCAATTTGATAGATAGATAGATAGATAGATAGATAGATAGATAGATAGATTTCTAAATTATATGTAGGTATAATTCATAAAATCCAATTAATGTTACAAGTTAATTGAATTCTTGAGTGTATGTGTGTATGTATGTATGTGTGTGTATTTAAAGTACAAACTGAATTTTTTGTTATAATAAAACGTGTGAAATATTGTAAATATTTACTTTCTAAGTTTATCATCAAGACATTATATTTTGAAAGACATTGCAAATCGCTTCAATTGACCCAATTCTTGACTGCAATCAAATATTTTCGAATATAGAACAATAAGAATCACCAAACCCTCATTCCTCGATTTTTTTTTTTTTTTTTAAACTAAAAGAGATAAAGAATAAACGAGTATGGCAAAGTATTTCATAGGGTTTTTGTAATAATTCTGCTAATTCACAATTAATTGACACCATTCATTAGCGGCGGATGTTGTAGTGAATGGTTTGGATAGCAAAGCTAACCATCAGACTATATCACCTTTTAACTTTTTACCGTTTTCTTGTTGAAGTCATTGGACTGCGGCCATGCTGGGGCACCATCTTGAAGGATTTTAGTCGAACAGATCAGCCCCAATACTTTTT
>NC_069000.1:36842186-36844399 GCF_001194135.2 Octopus bimaculoides | reverse complement strand
ACCAACACCGGTTGTCGAGCAGTGATTATGTGTGTGTGCGCGCATCTGTGTATGTATCTTTTATACTTGTTTGACTCACTGGACTGCGGCCACGCTGGAGCACCACCTTAAAGGGTTTATTGAAACTTTGTACTTATTCCATTGATCACTTATGCCAACCGCTAGCTAACAGGGGACGTAAACAAAACAACCCCGATTGACAGGTGGTGATGGTGGTGGTGGTGGTGGAACACAAATACTCCCACACACACACACACACACACACACACACACATACACACACACATATGCACATATACAATTATATTACACCCATATATATAATCATATTACATATACACATGCGTATATGTGCATGTGTGTATGTATGCGTATATATGTGTACAGTAATCCATCGCCATATCGCGGTTCACCTATCGCGGTTAATTATTTAAGCTTACGTCGATTCCTCTTTGAAGTTGTTTTGCATTTATAATATAATAAATATATGCAAATTATAAAAATTATTTAAAAAAATATACAGTACAGTACTGTTTCTACATCGCGGATTTTCACCTACCACGGGTGGTTTACATCTATAATATAATAAATATATACAAATTATAAAAATTATTAAAAAAATATACAGTACAGTACTGTTTCTACATCGCGGGGGGGTTGCATTTACAATATAATAAATATATATACATTATAAAAATTATTAAAAAAATATACTGTACAGTACTGTTTCTACTTCGCGGACTTTCTCCTATCACGGGGGATGCATTTACAATATAATAAATATATACAAATTATAAAAATTATTTTAAAAATATACAGTACAGTACTGTTTCTACTTCGCGGATTTGCACCTATTGCGAGAGTGGGGTGGTGCATTTTTAATATAATAAATATATACAAATTATAAAAATTATTTTAAAAATATACAGAACTGTACTGTTTCTACATCGCGGATGTTCACCTATCGCGAGGGATGCATTTTTAATGTAATAAATATATACAAATTATAAGAATTATTAAAAAAATATACAGTAAAATACTGTTTCTACTTCGCGGATTTTCACCCATCGTGGGGGCTTTACATTTATAATATAATAAATATATACAAATTATAAAAATTATTAAAAAAATATACAGTACAGTACTGTTTCTACTTCGCGGATTTGCACCTATCGCGAGAGTGGGGTGGTGCATTTTTAATATAATAAATATATACAAATTATAAAAATTATTTAAAAAATATACAGAACTGTACTGTTTCTACATCGCGGATGTTCACCTATCGCGAGGGATGCATTTTTAATGTAATAAATATATACAAATTATAAAAATTATTCTTAAAATATACAGAACTGTACTGTTTCTACATCGCGGATTTTCACCTATCGCGGGAGGTTTGCATTTACAATATAATAAATATATATACATTATAAAAGTTATTTAAAAAATATACTGTACAGTACTGTTTCTACTTCGCGAATTTTCACCTATCGCGGTGGGGGGTGCATTTATAATATAATAAATATATACAAATTATAAAAATTATTTCAAAAATATACTGCTTCTACTTCGCGGATTTTCGCCTATCGCGAGGGGGTGCATTTATAATATAATAAATATATATACATTATAAAAATTATTAAAAAAATATACAGTACAGTTTCTACTTCGCGGAGTTTCGCCTATCGCGGGTGGTTTTGGAACGTAACACCGGCGATAGTCGAGGAATCAGTGCATATGTGTATGGACAGTGGTGTGTTTGTGTGCCTTACATGACGTTTTACACTCTACAGTAAATGTAACTATCTATATACAGCAGAACATTTATTTGTAGAGAGACTTACAGAGTAGAATCAATTGTTTTTGTAGATTTCGTGTTAACTGGAGAGATTTCGCTTTAATTCAACATGCCCAACGCAAAACGAAAGCATTCCTCAGTTAAATCTATCGGTTTAAACGTAAATTGGATCGTTTCTTAGAGGACGAAATCTGAGAGTTACTTATATGGAACTTGAAAGTAATTACGTATGTTCATGTTTAGTTGTAGCAGCGAGCAATAAACACAATTTTTTTACATTTGTATAAGTGTGCGCGAGGAATGGGCGGTCACATTTGTATATATAGATATTTGAATGAGTGTATATGTGTGTGTGTATGCATAGTTATATACAAACACACACACACACACACACACACACATATATATATATATA
>NC_069000.1:36841039-36842086 GCF_001194135.2 Octopus bimaculoides | reverse complement strand
ATAGTAGAAGACATTTGCCCAGGGTGCCACGCAGTGGGACTGAACCCGGAGCCATGAGTACTGAGAAATCCTAAATTTCACTCCTAAGTTATTAGCGTGGTTCTGGGTGTATACATATTCTTTTATTCTTTTATGTTTCAACCCTAAGACTGTGGCCATGCTGGGGCATGTATGTATATATGTATATATGTATATATGTATGTACATATGTATTTTATTTCTTTACTACCCACAAGGGGCTACACACAGAGGGGACAAACAAAGACAGACAAACGGATTAAGTCGATTATATCGACCCCAGTGCGTAACTGGTACTTATTTAATCGACCCCAGTGCGTAACTGGTACTTATTTAATCGACCCCGAAAGGATGAAAGGCAAAGTCGACCTCGGCGGAATTTGAACTCAGAGCGTAGCGGCAGACGAAATACCGCTAAGCATTTCGCCCGGCGAAATAACGTTTCTGTACATATGTATGTGGATATATATGTATGTACATATGTATGTACATATGTATGTGTGTATATGTATGCGTACGTATTTTGTGCCTGCGTTACTGTCTCCTTGCCATGACATCGCGTGATAGTTGTAAACGACAGTCACCGTCATGCAAGCGGTGTCCTCCGTTTCCAGTCAACCCTCAAGACATGTTTCGTAATGAGGAAGTTTTAGCTTACAAAGAAACGATGGGGTTAGGTTGGCAGCAGGAGGGGCATTCGGCCATAGAAAAAAAATCCGCCTCAACAAGCTCCGTCTGACCCATGCACGCATGAGTCAAGTGGACATAAAGACGACGACACGATGATGATGATGATGATCAACAGCCCTTCGGAGTGGTTTCCACAAAGTTTCCGTCAACCAAGCAGGTTTGGGATCTGATGATGCACCGTAAAGGTAAGCCCTTTATTGACGTGAAACCTAAGGTAATCCCGTAAACCGGCCTTATCTAACTTTAATATATACTGCTCTATAACTTAGAGTGAGCTTCTTTTTCGGATTTATGTTTTACCGACGATCTGTGTGTGTGTGTGTGTGTGTGTGTGTGTGT
>NC_069000.1:36839352-36840023 GCF_001194135.2 Octopus bimaculoides | reverse complement strand
GTGTGTGTGTGTGTGTGTGTGTGTGTGAATGTGCGAGCATGTCGCTATGTTTGTAAGTAAATGAAAATACTCTCTCTTTCTCTCTCTCTCCCTCTCTCTCTCTCTCTCTCTCACACACACACACACACATACACACACACACACACACACACAATCACGCACACGCACACAATCACACTTAGAAGTACTGACGCGTACACTTCTTGTAGCGGCAAGGACGGAAGGCAAAGGTTTTGGACGTATCTTAAAAGAGAGACAGTCACGCATGGACGGATACTAATTTTCAAACACGAGACACACACACACATGCGCATGTACGTGTGTGTGTGTGTGTGTGTGTGTGTGTGTGTGTGTGTGTGTGTGTGTGTGTGTGTGGTTTGTACAGACAGACGGACAGTAAAACGTGTTCTTTCTTTGTGTGTGTGAAATGATATTCACATACGGCCAGACATATTACGCACATACATACACAGGAAAAAAAGAAACACATGTTAACATGGACACGGACACACAGACACAAAGTTATACACAAAAACATCCATCCAGACGGACACACAGTAAAACACCCGCTCATGTTTTAACATACATACCTACAAAAATATTTACACATGTAGCATACACACACACACACATACACACACATACACACACGTGTATTTACATATATATAT
>NC_069000.1:36833589-36834661 GCF_001194135.2 Octopus bimaculoides | reverse complement strand
GAACCAAGCGATGTTGGGGGGACAAACACAGACATACAAACATATACACACACATACATATATACGACGGGCTTCTTTCAGTTTCCGTCTACCAAATCCACTCACAAGGCTTTAGTCGGCCCGAGGCTATAGTAGAAGACACTTGTCGAAGGTGCCACGCAGTGGGAATGAACCCGGAACCATGTGGTTGGTAAGCAAGTTACTTACCACAGAGCCACTCCTTATAGTGACAGAAAAAAATGTATTCCTCGATGCATTTGCTATGACTCTCTACATTCTGAGTTCAAATCCCACCGAGGTCGAACTTTGTCTTTACTCTTTCAGGGGTCGAGAAAATAAAGTACCAGTCAAGTACTAGGGTTGTTGTAATCGAGTCACCCCCACTCCACTAATATTACAGGCGATAAGGCAGCGAACTGACAGAACATTTAGTTTATCGGACTAAATGCTTAGCGGCATTTCGTCCGTCTTTACGTTCTGAGCTCAAATTCCGCTGAAGTCGACTTAGCCTTTCATCCTTTCGGGAATCGATAGAATAAGTACCAGATGAGTACTGGGGTCGATGTAATCGACTTACGCCCATTTCCCAGACTTGCTGGCCTTGTGCCAAAATTTGAAATCATTATTATAAACAAATCGAGGTTTTTAAACAAGAAACATTTTATTGTGTAGAGTTTATACTTTAACCTTCTGTCGTTAAGGCAATAACAATATCACAAGTAAGTAGCTTGGAGTAGTATAAATTGTATTACACTTACATTCTTATTATCGTCATTGTGTCCGTCTTTGCGTTCTGAGTTCAAATTCCGCCGAGGTTGACTTTACTCTACATTCTTTTGGAGTTAATAAAATAAGTACCAGTTGAGTACGGGGGTCGGTGAAATCGACTTACCCACTACCCCGAAATTGCTGGCCTTGTGCCAAAATTTGAAACCAATATAATTACGTTCTCAAAGCTATACTTCTGAAACAAATTTTCAGTAGATTAAGATTGATAGTTCTTTCAAATTTTGGTACAAGGTCAGCGATTTCAGGGTAGGGGACAAGTCGATTACATCGACCCCAGTGCTCA
>NC_069000.1:36829848-36833345 GCF_001194135.2 Octopus bimaculoides | reverse complement strand
TAGGAATGGCTGAAAATCCTTAACTCTCTGAGATCTAACCCTCTTTAGATAAATTTGGACTTTCATCCTTCCGGAGTAGGGGATTCATGAAAATAAAGATACTGGGGAGACCTTTGAGATGGGGATGTTCAAGGGGTTACATCGTATCTGAACCCGGGAATTTCCTGAAATCTCAGAAAATGTTTGTACATGGGTGAAGACTGATAATCACAGAAATAATGGAGGTACGAAAGAAATGTTGCCCCTCTCTGAAAGGCATTGATCGAAGTTGTTATTTACCCCCCCGCCCCCCATCATCCCTGATCAATCAGACTCATGTTCGAAAGCGTTCCAGCCATAAAAACCCAGAATTTATTTTTTAAGACGGTAGGGTGTGATATGCAGGGGATCTGGCTTCTGTTTTTAACAGATCAATCGATCAAGTGATGGCTCCCTTTGGCTGTTGTAGTGCACTTGTATTAGTGGTGTTTGATGATGTAAGTCCCTTAAACTTTTCTCTGTCTTGTGTGTCACATGTGATACGCAGGGTATTTCTCTGGCATCCATGAATATCATACGCATTCCCAATTTTTTTTTTAAACCACCAGAATAACTTGGGACTTATTGAAAGGGAAGTTTTATATTACACAGAACGTGTGAAACAAGAGTTAACTAAAGGTCTGAAGACTAGGCATGGATGTTTAGGGAAAATTTTAAGGAAAATTTATGAAAATACTTTGGACAAGCAAAGGATTGAGGAATTTTAGAGACATCAGCATAGACCTGTGTTTCTTCAACCTTTGCCTGTTCTGGATGTCTCATGATACACAAGACACGTTTTTCCTGGCATCCTTCCAATTATATACGATACATTTTCCTAGTTTTTTTCAGTCACTGGAGTAACTTGGGAATTATGACAGGAAAGCTTTGTATTATTCAGAACTAGCTAAAAGGCCGCACTCCGTGCGGACTTTTGTGCCTGCAGAGGACGAATTGGGCCTGCGGGCCCAAACTAAAGAGAGCTGAATAGTATAACTATAATACGTTTATAATGACTATATGCTCTGGTGGTGTTTGATCAGAGGTTAAGGATGAATGAGAATTAATCCTGTAATGCAATCATTCTATTGTTCCAGGCATAAGTTGAATTCCAACTGTTGGCCAATTTGTCCCAAAGTTCTTATCTCGACGTAAAATTAACGAAACAAATATAATTCGTCTTCCCCTTGATCTCTGACGTCATCTGACAAACGCCAACCAAGATAGCGTGAATCAGCCAAGCTTACCTGCTAGAAGTAGCAACCCAAATGCTTTTAAATCAGACTCCAATGCTGGATGTTCAAGAACCAAATGAAGTGCAGATTTTCAATCTCAGGATCATTCTGATTCCAAAAAGATATATGTCTATGTAGAGCAAATGTAGACTGAGATACAGGGGTCCCAGACAGACAGAATTTTGCTTTTATTAAAATAGATGCATGAAGCACATACAAAAAAAAAGGCTCAAAAAGATGTGGATGTTTAGGACAAACTTATGAAAATGCTTTGAACAGGTAAAGAGTTAGGTTATTCCAATATCTGTCTACATCCAACAAAATACAACTGCAAAAACATTCTGTCATGTGTATTCCAGGTGCAAGCGTAGCTGTGAGGTGAGAAGCTGGCTTCCCAACCACATGGTTCCGGGTTCAGACCAACTGTATGGTACTTTGGGCGAGTGTCTTCAACTATAGCCCCGGGCCGACCAAAGCTTTGTGAGTGGATTAGGTAGACGGATACTGAAAGAAGCCCATAGTATATATGTGTGTGTGTGTGTGGATGTGTCTTTGTTCCCCATCACAGCTTGAAGACCGGTGTTGGTGTGTTTACGTCCCCGTAACCTCGCGGTTCAGCAAAAGATACCAATGGAGTAAGTACTAGGTTTTAAAAGAAAAAATCCAATCTTGGGGTCGATTCATTCAACTAAAAACCCTTCAAGGCGGTGCCCCAGCATGACCGCAGTCTAATGACTGAAACAAGTAAAAGATAAAAGATAAAAACTAGTCTATTGGGTATCTTATCCGTTTGTTAGTTCACCTCCCTTTGTCTTGTTAGCTTTCTTCGGTTGACGCAGTTCATTTTGTTAAACCTCTTAACAGAGTTTGAGGGCAAACAACTAGTTGGAGAATAGAAAACTTAGCAGGTCTTTTCTTTATGACGTCATGCACATGCACAGAGCAGTGTGTGTGTGTGTGTGTGTGTGTGTGTGTGTGTGTGTGTGTGAAAAGGGCGGTATGGTTTGGAGTAGAATAGCTTTAATTAATAAATACGGTTAAAGCGGTTAAAGCGACGGGCTGACAGAATCGTTACTGTGCCGGGGGAAATTGCTTAACGGCATTTCGTCCGACTTAAGGTTCTAACTGCAAATTCCGTCGAGGTTGACATTGCCTTTCATCCTTGCAGAGTCGATGAAATAAATACCAGTTACGTACTGGTGTCGATGTAATCGACATGCCCCTCCCACAAAATTTCAGGCCTTGTGCCACTAGCAGAAAGGATAATAGGTGCGGAACTGCTAGTATCAAGGGGATGTAAACAAACCAACGTTGTATCGGTGTTTGCTTCACTCGTCACCACTTAACAACCAACGTTGGTTTGTTTACGTCCCCGTGACCTAGCAGTTCCGCAAAAGAAACTGATACAATAAGTATCAGTTCTTTTTTTTTTAAAGAAAACATGCATGTGTGTGCATGTGTGTGTGGATTACACACACACACACACACAAGCATATAACCATTCGTACACACGTGTGTGTGTGTATATATATTCTTTTATTTGTTTCAGTCTTTTGACTGCGACCATGCTATCATAAGAATATAAATATTTTTTCTTGCTTGTTCTTGTTTGGATTGATTATATATGTATATGTATGTATGTATGTATGTATGTATGTATGTATGTATGTATGTATGTATGCGTGTATGTATGTATATGAAGTTGGTAGCATTGACTTCAAAAAGAAAAAAAAGCGCTTGAAGACTGTGCTATGGAATGGTCAGAGTCCTGTGACAAAAACCTATAAAACAACAAACGAACGCACAAACTCATACATACACGCATACGTTTACAAGAGCCTACCGTTTAATAATGATTCAGACAAAAAAAAAGACATATTCATATACGCACACGCATACACATACGTACACACAACACACACACACGTATACAAAGATGCGCGCGCGTACTTATTTCTATGCGTCCAAACAACACCTCCCACTGGCAGTAAATGTTCTCTTACTCTTCACTGTGTTATTCCGTTCCATTCTCGAACACCCTATACTCTCTCTCTCTGTGCCTCTGTCTCTCTCTCACCCTCTCTCTCTCTCTCTCTCTCTCTCCCTCACTACTATTTCAACTGCAACTATTATTCCAGACTTACATGGGTGTGTTTTACACACATATATATATATATATATATACATATATATATATGTATATATCTATAGCAAATGTGAACGCTGCCTCTCCCAATTTGCTTA
>NC_069000.1:36827508-36828602 GCF_001194135.2 Octopus bimaculoides | reverse complement strand
TCTCTATAAATTTTAAAATCGTTATTCTTACCAATATTTATTCAACCCAGTATTTACATGCTATTATTTATACGAGGGGTGCCGAAAAGTTCCTGGATTTAATAGTGTCGCGAAGGAACTGGTTGGAGGCCCAGCCTTCCAAGTTCTTTTACAGGGCTTAGAAAAACTGAAATACCATTGCAATAAGCGTGTGAATCTGAGAGGCGAATATGTTGAACAAAATCATAATTAACTGATCCTCCTGTATTTTCTTTTACCCAAAGCCAGGAACTTTTCAGTACCCCCTTGTAGCATCATGCATATTTCAAGAATTGTTCCACTCTCTCTCTCGAAAGTTTATAAATGCTTATTAAGTCAACAACATACAATTCTCGATGGTAAGAATAAATTTTCTGATGCGTGTAGAGATATTCGACTGATTAATTTGGTACAATGGTAGAATGGCACATTTAATTTGGTACAACGGTAACCTGACATTCCTGAAGGAGATGTGGGTTCGAGTTCCACCTGCAGCCTTCGAACTTTTTTATCCAAAAAGAGTGTTTCAACTTAACATTAACATGTTATTCTTTATAGCGTTATATGTATTTCGAAAACCAATTCCTGAAAAGGATTATTCAACGTTCTCTTGAAAGTTTATAAATTCTCATGACGTCATATTATATAAAATCAAATAAACGAACATTAAAAAAAAACAATAACAAACAACAAGACGACGTGCACATTGCAGCGACTGTGAATAATATTGCTTATGATGTAAATTTGTAGCTTTTGCACAGAATGTTATCAAATATGTTGAAAATGCACAGCTTTAACATTGACTAAACCTGCTGTTCCTTGAAAATCTTTTGAAAATATATGTAACCTGTTCATAAGATCATGCACCCATGTATATATACGCATGTATTCCGATAGTTTTGAATACATGTACAACAGTCATGGCATAATTAGATAGAGCATTTATTGCAGAAAATAACGTAATGTAGAACAACAAGTAAATCATTGATTACAACATATTATGCATATCAAAAGTAATCAAACCTTAAGGCGGTACTCCAGCATGGCCGCAGTCAAATGACCGAAACAAGTAAAAG
>NC_069000.1:36823136-36824827 GCF_001194135.2 Octopus bimaculoides | reverse complement strand
GCTCCAGCATGGCCGCAGTCAAATGACTGAAACAAGTAAAAGAATAACAAAAAGAACAATATATATATGACGGGCTTCTTTCAGTTTCCGTCAAACAAATCCACTCAGAAGGCTTTGGTCGGCTCGAAGCTACAGTAGAAGATACTTGCCCGAGATGCCATGCAGTGGGACTGAACCCGGAACTGTGTGGTTGGGAATCGAGATTTTTGCAGATTCATCAGAAGCGATAAATTTCAGAACTCATTACGTTGTAGATGTGTAAATGTAAGCTATTGTTTAATACATTGTAACTGTAAAACTAATGATTCCAGTACTCCGAGTTACACGATTCCGATCGTTCGGCTGGTAATCTAACCCTGTTTTTCCTTGAAATATCTGTTGTTTGAATATATTTTGTAATACTATATTAAAGTTATCAAGAAAACACTTATCTTTATACATCATTTTTTTTAAAACTTTGTGAGCGACACGTTCAAAAACGGTTGTTTCAAGCTCGTGTTTTTCATTTCATTTCTGCATCTCGTGGGAATACTCGAAACGTCTTAAACTTCTTAGAAGTGAGGTTACTCTAATAACTTTCCTCGTGAAATCGTGTCGTTGTTTCAGTAAAATTTGAAAGAGATATTTTTTATAAAGGGTATCTATTTATGCACAACTCAGCGTGAGACACAAGCACTGAAATAAATTTAAATATTAGAAAGCCAGGTTGTAAGAGTAATACTAAGAACGTATGCACATTCCTTCTATGCTTTTAATGTGAGGAAAAAAAGAGTGGGTGGATCTATTGACAAACTGTTTCACGGTTTGTTGAGCGCTCCTCAGAGAAGCTGTACGCAGTTTCCTTCCTAATACATACATACATACATACATACATACATACATACATACATACATTATGTACCAACAAATTTGCGCAAAACCTAGAAATATGCGGTTTCACGAAGAAAGAGCAAAGAAAGACTGGCGCAGATTCTCCAAATCCAGTTTATTAGTGGCAGAGTGAAGATTTGTAAGACATTCCAAATATTCTCCATCTGAGACTCTTATTAAAATAGACGCACACCCTCTGATGTATGCATCGAGAGTTCAATCAGCACACCAACTCAAACACGTTTTTACAAACACCGGGAACTCTCTTAACTTGAAATGTCGTGTCATTTTGTTAGCAACCGGCTTGAACTCTCTCAAGAAGACCTGAAAGAAAACTGAAAGAAAAATCATACATATGTAAAAAGATGGGAGACAGAAAACAGAATTCACGAGACTCTTTATTCAAAACCACTACAATCGTTTCGACGTGTAGTTTGCAGGTGATACGCTGTACAATCAACTGTCATGCATTATAGGTGCAGATTCATCTCCTCAGGTGACTTTTCAAAAAGTACCTCGTTTTTTAACTAGCTACTTCGGTTATTTCTATAACAATACATTTTAGTTAATGTAACGTTCCATTCGTCTCCATAGTGAACTGAAATAGGATGAAAGAATTCTTCTCGTGTAAGCAATAAAACCATAAAAAATATATACTGCTATTGACATCAGATAGCTGAATATTATGGACAGCCTTTAAGGAGCATACTACATGATTTCTATTTGAATATAAAATTATGACACACACACACACACAGATACACACACATATATATACATATGCATATAAATATATACATATATATATATATATATATATA
>NC_069000.1:36819722-36821390 GCF_001194135.2 Octopus bimaculoides | reverse complement strand
GATCAGGGCTGACCTATAATTGAGGTCAGCGACGGACCGGCGTCCCGTTCAAGAGTGTGGTTGTGATCTCGTTCACTTATGCGCCATGGAACCCAGGTAACCGAGGGCTATCAGCCCTACGGCTCGAAACAGTACTTTACTTTTACTGTGTGTGATTTAAGAATTATTTGGTTGTTATTTCTCGCAGATCGATGAACACATAAAGGATCCCTCGTTAGCTTATGGGGAGTTGTTGTGGATCTTTCTGATTTGACGGGCAACACTTTTCATTAATGTTTTATGTAGTGTTTTTGGTACCGAAACACTTTCAAACTTCGTATACTTGTATATTTTGTGTTATAGAACAGATAAAAAATTTTGTATTCGAAGTTATTTCATGTTGTTGTCGTTGTTGTTTATTTCTAGCAGGCTTATAACTCATAATCAAAGCGTTCCAATCGTGACCATTCCATTTTCCCGACAGTTTATCCAGGTCTACATCCGATGAGTCGTTTCTCTCTCTTATGTTGGTTGTGTGCGGTGTGAGAGAAATTTGGCTGCTATTTCTGGCAGATGATCAGCCACGATGAGGCTCTCTCATTGCGAGTGATGTCCCCAGCTGCGGTGAGAGTCAACATAGCCTTTTGTCCTTCCGGTGTCGAAATTGATGAAGATTAGGTAGGTCTTGTAGATTTTAGACAGTGGGTGATGGGTTGTCAGGGTGACAGGAAATACCCACCCTTCCATCCACCTCCACCGAAGTTAGAGAGGTTAACAAGAAACTGTTATAGTTTGTCAAGTGGACACAAAAAGGAAACACACATCTACAAACACTGTTACGTACGCACATACACACGCTCTACACACATATACCCCCACTACACATCAATAAATACATGAATAAATAAATAAATAAAATGAGATCTGATAATATATAATAAACCACTAAAATTTGGAGGAGATAGACTGACGAATGGTTGTCTATGTCGAGTCAACAAACGATGGAGCCTTCATGCGGTCGTACATCTCGCTAGAAATATCAGCTAGTCGTCTTCAAATGCACACCTGTCTTTAATACCTTTAATGAAGTAAAAAAAAAAACTGCAGAACACGTTGGTCAATATAGGGTCAAGATATATAAAAAAATACGAGATGATGGATCTTTCTGATTTGATGAGCAACACTTTTCATTTATGTTTTATGTAGTGTTTTTGGTACCGAAACACTTTCAAACTTCGTATACTTGTATATTTTGTGTTATAGAACAGATAAAAAATTTTGTATTCGAAGTTATTTCATGTAAAAAAATTGTCGTATTTCGGTAATTTCAACCAATCACTGACGTCTATTGAGGTGAAAACAATTACTGCTATGGATTGTCAACAAAACGTTGTGTGGTGTAATGGGATCTTTTCCCTTGAATAAAATTAGTGCCGTTGTTTGTCAACAACAACTATCGGTGGTACTTTTATTTATGACACCGTTCGTGTGTTTCCTTTTTGGTAAACATTGCACATTGCTGCATATTCTTTTCTACTCTAGGCACAAGGGTGTTAGAAGCACCTACATTGCTAGAAATAAAAGCTACAGCATTAGAGCATTTTAGCTCTCATTTCTAGCAACGTAGGTGTTTCTAATACCCTAGTCGCATTTAGTGACAATTGTATATATATATATATATATATATAT
>NC_069000.1:36817804-36818355 GCF_001194135.2 Octopus bimaculoides | reverse complement strand
GCTTTCACTTGTCATCTGCCATTATGGCCTGGGCAAGCTGCAGCTTGTAGGGTTTCATTGGCAAGCGTTTCCTCAGGACGCGCCAAACTGTCGTTGGAAGAATCTGGGTTTCCAGACTTGTTCTTCTTGTGGACTATTTGGGGCTTCACAAGAGTTTTTGGCGAACCCACTCGACCGTCTCTTCCGGTCTTGGTGGTCGTCCAGATCCCTTTGCCCTGCACAGACAGCCTTCCTCTTTGAATTTTGTGTGCCATGTCCAAATCTGCATTGCCGTTGGTGACTTTTTAGAGAACTCTCTCACAAATGCACGCTGCACAGTCTTGTTCGACCGTGTTCGAGCATACACCAACACATAAGACACCTTTTCCCTTCCAGTGAACGCCATTTCTATACCTGAAAAGATGAGCGTACCAAATATTAAACATACAATTTTGACCTGTTTCTACACACGCTGTTAAAATTTGAAGTTATTAGATTGCAAAATGATGTCAAATTTTTTTGAAACACCCTGTGTATATACATATACATATATATATATATATATATATATA
>NC_069000.1:36816256-36817439 GCF_001194135.2 Octopus bimaculoides | reverse complement strand
TTGGTAGATGGAAACTGAAAGAAGCCCGTCGTATATGTGTATATATATATATGTATGTGTGCGTGTGTATATGCTTGTGTGTCTGTGTTTGTCCCCCCAACTTCGCTTGACAACCGATGCTGGTGTGTTTACGTTCCCGTAACTTAGCGGTTCGGCGAAAGAGACCGATAGGATAAGTACTAGGCTTACAAAGAATAAGTCCTGGGGGTCGATTTCCTCGACTAAAGGCGTTGTGCTCCAGCATGGCCGCAGTCAAATGACTGAAACAAGTAAAAGAGAGAGTAAAGAGTATATATATTGTGTGTGTGTGCGTGTGTGTGTGTGTGTGTGTGTGTACATTTATACACACATACATACACACAAACCCATAGATAATGTATCTGAGAAAACATAAAACGTTTATTTTCTCTAATAATTTTCGCTCGGGATCGAGAGGAGTCTGAAGAAAGAAAGACAATGAAATGTTATAATAAGTGGATTTCTCCAGATAAAAGAAAAAAACAGAAAAGAAAAAGAAAAGATCCTGCCATTTAATATTTCGAGGATAGGGGTTTGTTACGTTCATAACTTCCCCCCTTAAAAGCATTAACGCTTCGAGTCACCGGAAACTTAACTTTCTATTATAGGGCACACGCATTATTTAATTACTTCTAAACCGTCCCACATCTCATCACGTACCACGCACACACACACACACACACACGAACACGTGCACACACACACACGCACATATACTCACACACACATACACACACACTCATATATGAATCTTCAACTCTGTGTGTGTGTGTGTGTGTGTGTGTGTGTACGTACGTGTTTGCGTGCGCCTTTTTCTGCTTCATACTTTCTCCTAACCTTAATCTCATTCTGTCTCCCCCCCCTTTCCCCGCTCTCTCACACTCTCTCTCTCCCTCCCTCTCTCCCTCTCTTTCTCTCACTCACTCTCTTGTTTCCATGTCTCACATACACACGCACACACATTCACACACACACATATACACACATGCACACTCACACTATATTGCTCTGTATCTCTCTCTCTCTCTCTATTTCTCTTGTTACTGCCCACTCACTCACCCCATGTTCCTTCTCTCTTTCTCTCTCTCCTTTTTCTGTCCACATCTCTCCCCCTCCCTCCCTCCCTCTCTCACTCTCTTTCCTTCTCCTCCTTCTTCTCCCTACT
>NC_069000.1:36814304-36815268 GCF_001194135.2 Octopus bimaculoides | reverse complement strand
CTATAAATTTCAACTCTGTGTGTGTGTGTGTGTGTGTGTGTGTAGGCGCAGGAGTGGCTGTGTGGCATGTAGCTTGCTTACCAACGACATGGTTCCGGGTTCAGTCCCACTGCGTGGCACCTTGGGTAAGTGTCTTCTACTATAGCCTCGGGCCGACCAAAGCCTTGTGAGTGGATTTGGTAGACGGAAACTGAAAGAAGCTCGTCGTATGTGTGTGTATGTGTGTGTGCGGGCATGTATGTGTGTGCGTGTGTGTGTGTGTATGTGTGTATGTGTGGTGTGTGTTCCCCTGTCATCCATCGCTTGACAACCGATTTTAGTGTGTCTACGTCCCCGTAGTCTAGCGGTCCGGCAAAAGAGACTGATAGAATAAGTACTAGGCTTACAAAGAATAAGTTCTAGGGTCGATTTGTTCGACTAAATGCAGTGCTCCAGCATGGCTGCAGTCAAAATAGCTGAAACAAATAAAAAAATATATATATACACATAACGCCGGTGTTTTAATGGTGGCAGCTGATGAAGGATATGTTCTCTATGTGGCCTGGTTGTTTGTTGTACCTTGTTTATCATTTTGTCCATGTTCTTTTGCAACGTCGTGTACCCCGTTATGTATCTATATGTACATGTAGATGAAGGTATGTACATACATGTACATATATATGCATATACTCATATATTGTTTATATATATATAGTTCAAAACTTACTTGCAGGGATGACGCGTGCGTTCGATCCTCTTCGAAACGCCTGTGTTAGAATGGTGGCAGCTGATGAAGGAAAATGTTCTCTATGTGGCCTGTGTGTTTTCTGTACTCTGGTTATTATTATTTTTTTGTCTACGTTTTGTTTGTAACGTCCTGTACCCAGATATGCACCTATATATACAGGTAGATGTAGGTATGCACATACCTGTACGTATATATGCATATACACATTTATTATTTGTTTTATATATATATATATAT
>NC_069000.1:36811981-36814182 GCF_001194135.2 Octopus bimaculoides | reverse complement strand
ATATAGGCGCAGGTGTGGCTGTAATCGACCAGCATCCTTCCCCAAAATTTCAGATCTTCTGCCTAAAGTAGAAAGGATTATTTTTATGGTATTTTTTATTTCAAATTCAGCCGAGGTAAACTTCGCCTTTCAATGTTTCGGTATCGATAGAATAAGTATAAATAAGGCACAGGGATCGAGGGATTTGCTGGTCCTGTGCCAAAATTTGAAACCATTGCCATCATCATCATCATTATTATTATTATTATTATTATTATTATTATTATTATTATTATTGTGATGATGATGATGATGAAGGCGGTGAGCTGGCAGAATCGTTAGCACGCCGGGCGAAACGCTTAGCGGTATTTCACCCGTCGCCACGTTCTGAGTTCAAATTCCACTGAAGGTGACTTTACCCTTCATCCTTTCCGGGTCGATAAAATAAGTACCAGTTGAACAGTGGGATCGATGTAATCGACTAGTCACCCCCACTATCCAAAAATTGCTACCCTTGTGGCAAAATTTTCAGTTATTACTACTATTACTATTATTATTATTATTCCCCACCGCTCAAAATTACTGCCCTTGCATACTAATAAGAAAGGATTATTTTACGATATTTTGTAGTTCTATTCTTCCTCTACAACTTTTGTTTTATCGCTTTTGAAATTTGAATAAATTTTACCTCTTTTCAACCGTATGGCGCTGGAGTAGCAAATAGAAAAGAGAGGAAAACAACGAATGTATCTGACAACCAGTGCCAGCGCTTAGGGCATCAAGAGAAGGAGGTGCACCGCAGAAACGGTAAATGGTTTACGGCACAAAAGAAATCACTTCAAATTTTCTTAAATAATATTCGAAGTGATTTGTATGGTCGGTAATATAATTTCGAAGTGTTCATGGTACCACAGTGAGGATCTGATCAAAGACTTTACAATTTAAAAAAAGTAGGAGAAAACTTTTCAGATACAAATAAAATGGAAGTATACGGAAATACTGAAATACTGAAATAAACATTATTTTCTATTTTACCATTAGTTTTGTTTCATTTCGAAAAACAAAAAATTATTTTATGGTTTATTATTGTTTATACTTTGAATTACAGGTATATGAGAGCACCCAAATCTTCTAAATGCTTAGGGCCTCTACGGGTCTCAATCCGGCCCTGATCAGTACCCTTCATAGCCTGGGCTATTTTTTATATTGTCCTGTCAACATCTCAGAATATTTGTTTTTCTATTTTACCAATAGGGATGTAACTAAAGAGGTTATTACAGCTTTCCGTTGTGGCAAAATTTGAAATTATTATTTTCATCATCATCATCAATATTGTTGTTGTCGTTGTCGTTATCGTTGTCGTTGTCGTTGTTGTTGTCGTTGTTGTTGTTGTTGTTGTTGTCATCATCATCATCATCATCATCATCATCATCATCATTATTATTATTTTTTTTTTTTTTTTATTATTATTATTATTATTAGGAATCTTTTCGTATATGTATTCTGTCGGCCAGGTAACCTGAAAATATCAATAGATTTAAAAATTTTGTTTTGTATCAGAAAGAAATAGTTCATTATCTACGGATTGATAATTAATTCTTCTTGATCCAAATTTACTCTTATTGATTTATCGCTCATAGGATCGCGGTTTCGATTCCCAGACCGGGCGTTGTAAGTGTTTATTGAGCGAAAACACCTAAAGCTCCACTAGGTTCCGGCAGGGGATGGTGGCGAACCCTGCTGTACTCTTCCACCACAACTATCTCTCACTCTTACTTCCTGTGTCTGTTGTGCCTGTAATTCAAAGGGTCAGCCTTGTCACGCTGTGTCACGCTGAATATCCTCGAGAACTACGTTAAGGGTGCACGTGTCTGTGGAGTGCTCAGCCACTTGCACGTTAATTTCACGAGCAGGCTGTTCCGTTGCCAACAACTTTGTTATCTGCTGTCATAACCTTTTATGCCTAAGGAGATTGAGTCACGGTGACTGTTACTGTCGAGAGAAACTTGTAACAACTTGTAACAAACAGCTGATTTCCGAAAACACTGACCTTCATGTTTGTACGAGAGGGTGCTGAAAAGTTCCTAGCTTTAAGAATTTCGCGAAAGGCCTGGTTGGAGGCCCAACCTTCCGAGTTCCTTTACAGGGCTTAGAAAAAAATTGAAGGACTGCTGCAATAAGTGTGTGAATCTGAGAGCAGAATATGTTGAATAAAATCATAA
>NC_069000.1:36811072-36811971 GCF_001194135.2 Octopus bimaculoides | reverse complement strand
AATCATAATTAACTGATCCTCCTGTATTTTCTTTTACCCAAAACCAGGAAGTTTTCAGCACCCACTAGTGGACAGTTTGACTATTTCAAATTTGGACCAAAGCGATGATGATTTAAAACAAGTCGAGATTTCATTGGCTGTTGTTCTTTTGGCCATCGCTTTCGATTGGCTAAAATTACCCAAACTTTTAAAAGCTATTAACTCTTTATTCATTGACTTATGGCGAAAATGAATTACATGTCAATGATTACCATACAAAACTACTTCCATACACCAAATATGAAATCCATTGGAACAAAAAAAAATGAAGAAATTTAAAAGTGGCAGCCAAACAGAAAAGATCCCTGGGGTCGATGTAATCAACTTAACCCTCCCCAGAAATTGCCGGCCTTGTGTCAAGATTTGAAAGAATCCTTGGGACGTCCCCCTCATCTATAAATTATTATCATTAGGTATAACCTTGCCGTCTTTTTATCTGGAATACTGTACCATGAACAATATCACATATGTTCATTTACAGGACAGTTTAATTTGAGGGTGAAGTTGGCCGCTGCTTCTAGCCGATCGAGCTAAACATGCAAGGGTTCATCCGAGATGATTTTCTCGAATACAGCACCCACAGCAGTTTTCGAGTAGTAGTAGTAGTAGTAGTAGTAGTAGTAGTAGTAGTAGTAGTAGTAGTAGTAGTAGTAGTAGTAGTAGTGGTGGTAGTGGTAGTAGTACAATAACAACAACAAAGAAGAAGAAGAAGAAGAAGAAGAAGAAGAAGAAGAAGAAGAAGACCCCTTCCAGTTAATTCTTTTTACGTGCCAATCAAGAACTTTTAGAATATTTTATTTATATTAATTATTTTGTTTTATACTGGAAGAGTTGCCGAGGTGTGTGTGTGTGTGTGTGTG
>NC_069000.1:36809721-36810625 GCF_001194135.2 Octopus bimaculoides | reverse complement strand
GTGGGAGAGAGAGAGAGGTGGGAGAGAGAGAGAGGTGGGAGAGAGAGAGAGGTGGGAGAGAGAGAGAGGTGGGAGAGAGAGATAGCTTTGACAGATGGTCTTCTGCCAAGCATATGATGGATAATTTGTCACTTGGGACTTACAAGATATTAAATGTACACCCCTGACATTGCCATTAAAATGGACATTGGCATTGAGTAGGGTCTTGTTGTTGCAGTTGCGGTCTGCTATCGAAAATCTAAATTACATGTTGGAAAGAACACGAGCCAGAATGAAAGCCCAGACCGCCCCCACCAAGTCGTTCGAACTTGCTAGAAATAGAAGCTATGTCTATTATAAATGACATACTGTCACCTTAAGTTAAACGTTAGGTAATAGAATCTTAGGTACTTAGATACTTAGATGGTATGGCCACGGTTGGAATCATAGGTTTATATCTATTATCATTTGTTTTTAACTTGCTTCAGTCATTGGAATACGGCCATTCTGGGGAACCGCCTTGAAAATTTTTTTAGTTGAATGAATCGACTCCAGTTATCTATTATTTTTTTTTCAGCAAGGTACTTATTCTATCGTTCTCTTTTACCGAACTGCTAAGCTATGAGGATGTAAACACACCAATACTGGCTTTCAAGCGGTGGTGGGGACAAACACAGACATCAAGACGCATATATATATATATATATTACATACATATAAGAGGGATGACCACTAAGTGGACATCCCTTATGCTAGATGTAGACCCCATGTGGTCTGACCACTAAGAAAAGATTGTTCTCAAGAAAATTCAGCAAACGCCAGAACGTAAGCGACCAAGACAACTGAAAAGATACAAAATATAAAGATTATTCACAAACCCGGTTTCCTTATTACCACTTCCGTAAATGTCCGCAATTCATCACTG
>NC_069000.1:36806532-36806787 GCF_001194135.2 Octopus bimaculoides | reverse complement strand
GTGCTGCTAGATACAGGAGGAAAGAGTGAGACAAAGTTATGGCGAAAGAGCCAGCAGAAGTTCGCCATTACCTTCTGCTGGAGCCGCGTGGAGCTTAGGTGTTTCGCTCATAAATACACACATCAGGAGTGGCTGTGTGGTAAGTAGCTTGCTTAACAACCACATGGTTCCGGGTTCAGTCCCACTGCGTGGCACCTTGGGCAAGTGTCTTTTACTATAGTCTTGGGCCGGCCAAAGCCTTGTGAGTGAATTTGG
>NC_069000.1:36806018-36806463 GCF_001194135.2 Octopus bimaculoides | reverse complement strand
TATATGTATATATATGTATGTTTGTGTGTCTATGTTTGTCCCCGCAACATCGCTTGACAACCGATGCTGGTGTGTTTACATCCCCGTAACTTAGTGGTTTGGCAAAACAGACCGATAGAATAAGTAATAGGCTTCCGAAGAATAAGTCCTGGGGTCGATTTGCTCGACTAAAGGCGATGCTCCAGCATGGCCGCAGTCAAATGACTGAAACAAGTAAAATAGATCACATCGCCCGGTCTGAGATTCAAACCCTCAAGCCTTCGACCGCGAGTCCGCTGCTCTAACCGCTAGGCCATTTGTCTCCAAAAATTCATATCATATGCTTATAATTAAATATTGGTTTCAAATTTTGGCACAATGATGGTGATTTCGGGAGAAGAGGTAAGTCGATGACATCGACCACAGTGTTCAACTGGTACTTATTTTATCGACCCCGAAAGGATTA
>NC_069000.1:36803851-36805771 GCF_001194135.2 Octopus bimaculoides | reverse complement strand
CATGGCATTTTACTCAACCGAAACAGTAACCTTTTATAATTAAATATTCTTTCACTTGGAAGGTGTTTATAAGCAATTTAAAAACACACAAAAACCACGTGCTGTACCACGGAAATTTGTCGGTGAACTGGTCGCGGTTTCAAAGCGACGAAATTATTTTGACAAATTAAATTTAAATGTTGAAGTGAATCTAACGGTTTTTGTGTGTTTTTTAAATGGCTTATAAACACCTTCTACTTTGCAATTGTTTTTGTTTTAGCACACGATCTCAGATCAGGTCACTTGCTTTGCAAGTACATCTCCGTAATTCTTTTACTTGTTTTCAGTCATTTGACTGCGGCCATGCCTGAGCACCGCCCTAAAGGGGTTTTAGTTGAAGAAATCGACCCCAGAACTTATTCTTTGTCAGCCTAATAATTATTCTATCAGTCTCTTTAGCCGAACCGCTAAGTTACGGGGATGTGAACACACCTACATAGGTTGTCTAGTGATAGTGGAGGAACAAACGACGGGCTTCTTTCAATTTCCGTCTACCAAATCTACTCACAAGGCTTTGGTCGGCCCGAGGTTATAGTAAACCACACTTGCCCAAGGTGCCACACAGTGGGACTGAGCCCAGAACCATATGGTTGGGAAGCAAGCTTCTTACCACACAGCCACGCTTGCACCTATGGAATTGAATAAAAAATTAGGAATTGTATAAAAATGTGTTAAGATATTTTGTGTGTTGTAGGAATATAACCAATTTATTGATTTATTGTAGATAAATTTTAACAACAAACAATTATATGAACCACCAAGTGTAGTGGGGAACCTCAGTTGAGAGCCACTGATGAAGGTACCTATTGACGATCCCGCTGGTTTTTGTTTTATTTATAGTCGTCATTGTTATACTTTTACTGTGATGCATGCTTACACGCTCACACATACATACATACATAGTGCCAGATTTACCATTGTGCTTAGGTGTACTTAAGTACAGGGCCCCTGTCCAAGTAAAGGACCTCATAACTTAATTAGCACAGGCCTCAATTGCCCTAAATCCTGCACTGCACACAAACGTACGTACGTACATACATACATACATACATACAGTACTAGATTTACCATTGTACTTAGGAGTACTTAAGCACAGGGCCCCGTTGACCAGGGGCGCCTTACAGGGTCCCTGGTCAACGAGGCCCTATCCAAGTAAGGGGCCTAATAACGTAATTAGCACAGGGCTTCATTTGTCCTAAATCCGACATTGCATACATGCATGCACACATACATACATACATACATACATACATACATACAAACATGGCGCTATTTTGAACGCCTTCCTCTAGAAATATGCCGACTTCTCCAGCCTAAATCGGCAACTGGTTTATTAATAATTAATGGGAGCAACACTTGGATCTAGTTCAAAACGGGGGCACCAGTTTTCATTTATGTTTTATGTAGTGTTTTTGGTACCGAAAGACTTTCAAACTTCGTATACTTATCTATTTTGTGTAATAGAACAGAAAAAAAATTTTGTATTCGAAGTTATTTCATGTAAAAAATTGTTTTATTTCGATAATTTCAACCAATCACTGACAAGTATTCAGCTGTTTACAGTTACTCCTTTGGCAGTTTAAGCGGTGTAAAGCGTATTTAATCTCCATTACTTCTGACATTTTGCAGAGAGGCAACACACGTGTGTTCGTTTTCCTTCGTTTTATTTTAATATAATTTCGTTAACATCTGCCTGAACTGTATGTGTACAAGATTTGCCCTAACCCTAACCCTTCCCTCAAAAACCAGGCCTTGTGCCTATAATAGAAAGGTTTATTAGCTACTGCCAATATGCTTCAGCCATTTTTTGACAAGGAAATAATAATTTTATCACCGCCAGAATCGTTTGAGAATCGTTTGTTTACGTAGTCAGCACTTACT
>NC_069000.1:36788920-36803754 GCF_001194135.2 Octopus bimaculoides | reverse complement strand
TCGTTAAGAAAATACTGACGCCCCCGTTTTGAACTAGATCCCAACACTTTTTACTCGCCATCGTAGCGCTATCCTGAACAGATTTTACAATATATATCGACACCACATGGAATCTCGCTAACACGATTATGGCTGAAACTATCACCGCCACAGATGAAACTCACAACGTCGCCACCGATGGAAACAGAACTACTTCACCAGTAAGTCATTTAAGAAGACGTAAGAACTCTTTTCATTTTACTTGGACTCAACAACTGAACCAAGATTTATACTTCGGTGCTATGAAAAAGCCCGAGGTGATCCTTCAATCGGATACATGAAGCGGTTAAAACAATACTGGGACGAAGCTCATCCCAACTTAAATACCTTTACGGCAAAACAGCTCCGACAACAAGCATCTTTTGTAAAATAAAAAACAAATTAACTGGTCCCTGTGTAAAAATCAGGCATTTGAACATATCTGGCGTTAATTCGTCCAGCTTAAACTTCTCGCGTTCTTTGCTTACTCTACCAGCATATATGATGTAGTCCTCGTTGTTTTTCTCTGTCAGATACTTTCAACGTATGTTGAACAATGAGCTTTTTTCACTGAAAATTTTACACGATATATCAATTGTGTCATTAAAGTTTATGTCCCAGGTTTTTTGGGGGGAGTACATAATTACTGTATCGTTCATATTCTGTTGCCGCCAGTTTTCTCAAGATTAAGCGCGTTTTCATCACGTCGTCCCAATCTTTTTTACATTCTATATCGACGATTTACTCATATCTTCTGTAGTTATGCTTCAAAGGTAACTCCTTCGTCAGGTTCGTATTTGAACTCTTGTTATGGAATTCGTGACAGTCTGTCAAGAACACTTTTTCTGACTTTCCTGACGTCTGCAGGCAGGTAGGCAGACAGACAGACAGGCAGGTAGGCAGACAGACAGACAGACAGATATCACATAACTGTAAAGGCCTATATACGACGTGCGTGCATATCGACGTTTTGTCCGACCCTCACGATTCTGCTTGCAAAAAAAATTCCAATTACTGATTTATGGTCGAAGGGAGATAACCATTACACCAATTTGCTATTTGCAATTAACTCCCTTTAAAATTCGACCGAGTGCATGCTGCTTTCATTTTTAACGCTGTTTTTGTTGCGGTCGGGTCTAAATGACTTGATCCATGACGAAAGATGCTCTTGTAGGAGCATTACCATTTTCTCCCTAGTGTATCATTCTATTTTTTAAAGACAATAGAGTGTTATTTAAAAGAGATTTGGATGCTATTTCTACAATGAAGATTGACCACGGTTAACCGGGCCAACCAGGCACCCACTAAGTAGTTATGCGATTTGCTAGAAACAGACATTAAATCTCCTTCAAACTTCCTCTTACTGGCATAAGGTCAGTGAAGGTTCGTGGTCTGGAGGTTAGTGTGTTGCACTCACGATCGCAAGTATGTAGTTTCGATTGCCGGATCGGGCGACACATTTTGTTCTTGAACAAAAACACTTCATTGCACATTTTTCCAGTCTCCTCAGCTGTAAATGAATAATTCTGCAACGGATTGGCGTCCTGTTCAGGAGAAATGTTGTGATCTTAGTCACTTATACACCAGGAAACTGGGTAACTGACCTCATGTGTCCCAGTACGACAGCAGTGTTTAGGGGTCGATAGTATAGGTTTGTAGCGTACACCTTAAGGGCGACTTCTCTTTCTCTCTCTGTTATATATACATAAATACGGACGAAGTAGATAACAGCTAGCCTTCGGCCGCACCTTTGGATCCTGTTGTGTCCACCACTCTGGTTGGTATTGGCGCAGTTTGTCAAATCTGTGTCTACCATATACAGGTGTTCGGGATAAATTGGACAATTTGCATAGAAGAAAAAGAAAACGCAATATCTCGTTCAGATACCGAAGTATTATAAGAGATGAAAAAATTCTATGACTGAATGATAACAGTTTACTCAAAGTAATCGCTCTCAGCTTCCACCAAGACCTCAACACGGCTACGGAATCCCATCCAGAAATAGAAGTATCTAAAAAAATCGATATCAACTAGATTATGGCTGGACGGTAATAGTTTATTCAACGTAACAGCCCTCGGCTTCCACAAAGACCTCAAAACGGCTCCGCAATTTGGCGCATGCATTCTTCACTGTATCCCTGTGAAGATCTTCGAAAACCTCCTTGATTTTAGCTCTGGTGTTGCAGGCAGAGTGGTTGGTGTCTTTCTCAACCGCATCCCACACATAGTAATCCATGAAATTACAATCGAAGGAACTCCGACAACCACTTCTGACTCTTTCCGAAAGTATGACAAGGAGCTAAATCCTGCTTCCACACATATGGCCATCTAGCAGCATACCTCTCCCTCTAGGGTTTGACCATACACGCCAGCAGTCTCGTACAGCCATCTGAATTGAGCCTAAGTGCCTGTTCTAAGATGTGGAGATGAATTCTGATTTTCAGACGCAATCACAACACCTAAATTCCCATCTTTAATCAAGCAACAGTAGGTTTGCCAGATTAGTCGCCAACAAACCGACACATGAAACAAGTCATATTGTTACACGTTACTTGTTGCGCGTTCATATAACCGGGTCACGCGCACTGATGTGTACATTAATGAAGGCTTTTGAATGAGAGTAATATATTTAAGCATTATTCGTATGTGTATACCTAACATATACCTACACATACAGCTCTGCATCGTTGCTGTATACAGTAATCGCTCGCCATATTTCGGTTCACCTATCGCACCTTCAGTACATCGCGAATTTTTCTGGCTAATATATGTAAATTTTATATCGCGGACTCCTCAGTATATCGCAGGTCTCTGCAGCCGTTAGGTATTTATATTTTAATTTGTGGTGAAATAAGCATTTTCACGCCTAAAAATTAATAAACAAAAATAGAGTACAGTACTGCACTGTATAGCACATTAATTAAAATATATTAAGAGAAAATACGTAGTGTACTATAGATGAGTAAACAAAGAATTGCACATGCTGTATGGACAACGAAACTCAGGAGGCGAGTGTAGGGTGTTGTTTTGCATTTATGTGTAAAATTGTGAATTTATTTCGAACTCTAGTGTCGCCCAAACGTTCTGCACCTAAAAATATACAGTAGTTTCCACTTCGCGGATTTTCATCTATCGCGGGGTGTTTTGGAGCGTAACATCCGCGAGAGTCGAGGGATTACTATACATAGACTTACATTAGACCATGGAAGACAGAGAGACATGCTAAGACAGAGAAAATGGTTAAGTGATTGATACATGGACAGGTAGATATGCATATTTACAAACACCCGTACGTGTATGTGCGCATGTATATGTATGAGTATTAACCAATGTGTGTATACACACTTGTCATCATCATCATCATCATCGTTTAACGTCCGCATTCCATGCTAGCATGGGTTGGACGATTTGACTGAGGACTGGTGAAACCGGATGGCAACACCAGGCTCCAATCTAATTTGGCAGAGTTTCTACAGCTGGATGCCCTTCCTAACGCCAACCACTCAGAGAGTGTAGTGGGTGCTTTTACGTGTCCACCCGCACGAAAACGGCCACGCTCGAAATGGTGTCTTTTATGTGCCACCCGCACAAGAGCCAGTCCAGGGGCACTGGCAACGATCTCGCTCGAAAACCCTACAAAGGCCAGTCAGGCGGTACTGGCAACGGTCACGCTCAAGATGGTACATCTTATGTGCCACCCGCACAAGAGCCAGTCCAGGGGCACTGGCAACGATCTCACTTGGCTTGCCGGGTCTTCTCACGCACAGCACATTTCCAAAGGTCTCGGTCAGTAGTCATCGCCTCGGTGAAAATTGAGAAGCATTCGTCTAGTGCAGTGGTTACCAAAGTGGGCGGTGGAAAGTTCCAAAGGGGGCATTGAAGAAACGTGGGGTGATAATGGGGTAGCAATTCATATAAAAACTGGGACGATAATAGGGGTAGCGATTCATAAAAAATAAAAAAACATCAAAATAATGGGTTAAGTTTCATTTGTTAAATACAGTTGCTTGGACTTTGCTTCAGAAGGGTCTGATTAGTTGGGGTGGGGCGCTAGGAATGTGGCTTGGGTGTCAAGGTGCAGCAGCCCCAAGAAGTTTGGGAACCACTGGTCTAGTACAATGGATTTTTAATTCTTAGAAACCGTCGTTATGACATCACAACCATAACTTTTTCTCCAGGAGAGTCTTCGTTTCAAATCATTTTCAGTTTCTTTCAACAGTGATTAGAAACTAGGGAACTGTGCACCAGGGAGGCTCACCTAAGCACCTGAAGACTAGTGTGAAGTCAGACATCTTTATTTTCGGTGTTTGTGGGAATGTTTTATACAGATTTGACTTCTTAAACACCTTCTCTAGCAAGTTGGTTGGTACCATAACATAACTAGGTGTCCGGTATTTTAACTGTACCTGTATGGACTCTTAACCAGGCAATTTCATTTCAGGAGAGCAAACCTGAGGCTTCCAACTAGAACCATATACTTCACTCTCCATACAATCACACAGAATACTTTATTGTAAATAACTAACTGTATGACTGTAAAGAGAACGTGACATTAAATAACAATAAAAATGATTAACACAAGCAACTCAATCAGGCTCTGCTGTCACATTTTTATCCCTGCAAACTCGAAGTAACAGTAAGAGTTAAATAGTGAAGCATGAAACTGATTCAACCCTTTAGTATTTAAACAGGCTACATCCAGTCAAAATATCCTGTTTGTTTTATGTTCAAACAGGACAGATCCAGCCTCTCACACCTACCCTGCAATGATATTCTGAAAACAAACAACCACATCATCACAATCTCAAAACCCTAAGATAATGCATGATTAATTCAAGCAACACACTGACAGACTAATCTGAATATGTGAAGGCGTATGGCCTAGTGGTTAGGTTGTTGCACCCACAATCTAACGATCGTGGGTTCAATTCCCTGACTGGGCAATGCTTTGTGTTCTTGAACAAAACACTTCATTTCACGCTGCTCCAGTCCTCCTTTCGATCAGGGGAAATTGTTGGCCTGCTCACCTAGCCAGCAGGTTAGCATCATTCAAGGGCTAGAGCAATGCAAAAAGCACGTTGTAACCAGCGATGTGTAACATGAATCTGAAAGGGTTTATAACCTACACCCATCCCACAAATTTGGGAGCCTTTTGCCGCTATTAAAAAAATAGAAAATCAATATTATATAGGCACAGGAGTGGCTGTGTGATAAGTAGCTTGCTTACCAACCACGTGGTTCAGTGTTCAGTCCCAATGCGTGGCACTTTGGGCAAGTGTCTTCTACTATAGCCTCAGGCCGACCAAAGCCTTGTGAGTGGATTTGGTAGATGCAAACTGAAAGAGGCCCGTCGTATATATGTATATATATGTATGTGTGTATATGTTTGTGTTTGTCCCCCCAACATCACTTGACAACCGATGGTGGTGTGTTTATGTCCCCGTAACTTAGCGCTTCGGCAAAAAGAAACGATAGAATTAGTACTAAGGCGGTGAGCTGGCAGAAACGTTAGCACGCCAGACGAAATGCTTAGCGGTATTTCGTCTGCCGTTACGTTCTGAGTTCAAATTCCGCCGAGGTCGACTTTGCCTTTCATCCTTTCGGGGTTGATAAATTAAGTACCAGTTACGCACTGGAGTCGGTGTAATCGACTTAATACCTTTGTCTGTCCTTGTTTGTCCCCTCTGTGTTTAGCCCCTTGTGGGCAATAAAGAAATAAGAATTAGTACTAGGCATCCAAAGAATAAGTCCTGGGGTCGATTTGTCGACTAAAAGCGGTGCTCCAGCATAGCCGCAGTCAAAATGACTGAAACAAAAGAGTAAGGAGTATTATTAGCAGAAATAGGCTACGAATTGCCCAAGTTTTTGAATTAACAGATTTGCTCTTTAGTGTCATTCCTGACAATAATATCTGTCAATATCTCCACCGAACCTTCAAGGAACAATATTTAGGTTAAATAACTCCAGAACAAAGATTCATTTTTATTTTTCCATTTTTATTTTTAATTCTTTTCAGCCAGAATATGAAGAGAATAAAAATGAGTGATGTAAACCATCTCTCTTAACCAACCGACTCCATTCAGTCTCCCTTTCTCTCTCACTCACACACGCACATACAGACACGGCACGCATACACAAATATATCTATGTTGGAAGGAAGAAGAAGAAAAAAAAATGAAAAATATAAAAAATAAACAGGATGTTAAGAACTAATGATTGAAAGAGAAGGTAAAAAAAAAAGCAGCCACCTTCCTATGTATGTGTGTGGAAGTATATGTATGTGTGTGGATGTGTGTGTGTGTGTATAATATTATATATATATATATAGTATGTATATATACTATATATATATATATATAATGTATATACTATATATATGTGTATATACTATATATATATATATATACTATATATGTGTGTATACTATAATGTATATGTATATATATATATTATATATGTGTGTATGCATGTATACATATATTATATATATGTGTATGCATATATACATATATTATATATATGTGTATGCATATATACATATGTGTGTATGTATACATTTATATATCATGTGTATGTATGTATACATATATATATATGTGTGTATACATATATATATATATAAAATGGTTATTAGCCTCAGTGGCTGCTCCTGTGGTAATAGTTAAGAATTTTTAAAGTGGAGTACAAGCGGAGGCCGGAAAGCCCTACCAATTGTACTGGCTGAACGATGACAGCAAAAGTTAATGGGTCGACAACCCTTTATTCGTCATCATCATCCACTGTACTTATAATTTTGGCATCAGATGCTTTGTTCCCATCTTCATCATCCTCAGGGTCAGACAAACTCCGTTTTTCACCTAGGGGCTCTACATGTTGTTCAGCAGATTCCACCTCCTCATCCTCCTCTGCCTTAGGTTCATCCTTTAGGTTCTTCACTTTTTGGAAGACAAACACCATATAGAGACCTGAAATATATAAATAATATATATAATAATAAATAATATATATCATATTATAATATAAATAATGGCACAAAATTCTGATGGTTTTTGACCAATAACTGATGAGGGAATGGGCTAGTCCCCATCTTGTGATTTTTTTTTCCATTGGTTCCTTTCTTGTCCTTTTGTAATGAGGGTTCTAGTTGATCCAATCAACAGAACAGCCTGCTCGTGAAATTATCACACATGTGGCTGCACCCATATTGCTAGAGATAAGAGTTAAAACACTTAATCCATCAGCATTTAAACCGGCCATATCCAGCCCAAAATATTGTACCTGTTTTACATTCAAACTGTTATTCCACAATGTCATTCTAAAAATAAACAATCACATCACTGAAATTATTAAGCTACATGATAATGCATGTGTAATTCAAAACACTATGAATGAATATAAATTACACTTGACAAAGTAATCTGAATGCTAAAGAGTTAAAGCTGCAAGGGAGATAAGCGCCCCTTGAGACTCCGCAGATGGTTCAGCAACATCATCATCATCGTTTAACGTCCGCTTTCCATATAATATAGATGTGTGTATATGTATATGCGCATGTCCAAACATTTAAAGAACTATCATACATAGGCCCAGGTATAGCTGTGTGATAAGAAGCATGTTTCCCAACCCTATGGACTTGAGTTCAATCCCACTGCTTATCACCTTGGGCAAGTATCTTCCACTATAACCCCAGGCAAACTATAAAGACTTATGAGTGGGCTTCAGACACAAGAAACTTGTGTATTAAAATATATATATAATACTAGCAGAGATACCCGGCGTTGCTTGGGATTAAAATAGCATAGTTTGTATATATATATTACAGTTATGTTGAAACAGGTCATATGTGAAAGTGCAGCATTGACAACAAAACATTTGTGGAGTAAATGATGGGCTAATTCAACTAAGCGTCATGCTATGCATCCATTTGGAGTATTCCAGGCCCTAACCGGTCATGGAAAATTGGGGGGGGTGGATTTTTTGAACGCACCATAAAGCTATCAGTGGCTATACTCTCCTTTGCGGCAGTCTAACACGACCCATCGTCTGAAGTTTTGACATCTCCTTCGGGCTTGTTGCTCGACATCACTCAAAGTAAATTTTGAGGGACTGTGGTTGTTCGTTTGTGGGTAACAGGGAAACAATGAGGTGATAGACTTGCTCTTGAACTTTGAAGTCAGCGTAAATTCATGTTTAACTATCCTCTTAGATGCCGTAAACGATGTCATTTGAAATGCAGAGTTGTATTGTCTGATATTGTTCAGAAAATCCTTTGACTGGACGGAAGTGCCTTCTAGAAGATCCATAAGAGGTTGAGGAGGAGCTGGTAGTGCTGGCAATCGTACCTGACCACCTGAGCAGCACGTGCCATTAGTTTCATTTGGAAATTTTAAAGCTCTACAGAAATGACAACTTGTGTTTAGCACACCAATTTGGACAGAGTTATCATTTTTATAAGAATGGGATGGATCATATCTGAAAGCAGCTCCAGGAGCTGTGGAGAACAAATCTGTTTCTGAGAGCTATTCTATTGGACTTCTGTCTAATCATTAAAACATTGATTTAATGATCCAGCACTAAGTAACTTGCAAGATAGGGGAAAAAAAAAGAAAACAAGGGGGTAGGATGAGAAGAGGGAGAGGAGGCTTTATACCAGCTGTTGGGAGGGGGAAATTGAAGTATGATAGAGGGACAAACACTGTTGTCTTGCTTTGAAGAAGATACATGGCTACCCCACATTAAATTATACAAGGGCAGGTTGGCGTAGCTAGAAAGAAGAAAAGAGGGTAGTGATGGGGTGCCAGAGCAATGACCAAGAAAGGATCCACATTAAATCAGGAGGGTGGCAGGGTGGGGTTATAAGATGGCTAGATATGTACATGAACTAAAATATCTCAGGGGATATTTTTTTCCTTTGGAAATATAACAAGTAAAAATAATAGAGAGAAGCTAATTCAAAATACTTACTGATAGCTTTCCATTCAGCTTCTGACAAAGTACCCTGGAAGTTAAAAGACAGGAAGAATAAATTAGTTCATATATATAAATATATATATATATATATTTATAATTACATTATTTCATCAAGTCATTAAATATTCTGAGATCATAAATATCAAATGTGACATACAAGGAAAAGCTCGGTTGTTATATATCAAAACGTTTGAAAAAGAAGACTCTTTTGATTCCGGATACTCACAAGCATTTAGAGTTATTTCAGGGAGGGAAATGAAATAATATGAACCCCATGCCTCATCCAAGATTATGAAATGAACCTCATGCCTCTCCCAAACATGAAATGCCTTAACCCTAGGAACCAAAACTGGGTAGTGCAAGCTAATGGGGACACAAGAGGTGCAGTGAAATCATAGAGAGATTAACAAAAAAAAACATGGTTTTTGTACATGGAAGATGCACAGGATCAATAAACACAAAAGAAGTTCAGTAAGAATTAAAAGAATAGAAAACAAAAATTGCCAAATACATATATGTATTTGGCATAAATTCATAAGGATAAGATCGATATTTAAATACCGATTTTATCAGGTGGCCAGCATGGTAATAAAAACCTTCAAAGGTAATAATTATTTAAGATCATAAATTAGGGTATCTAAGAGATACCACCACGCTGGAAATAGCAGTCAAAACTTGACTCTAAACACACAATAAATGTTCAGGAGAGAAGACAAAGAACAATTTTGCTAGTTTATTTTATCTCTTTATCTTCTCTCCTGGTGCTATATGAACATTTATTGTGGTTTTAGAGTCAAGTTTTGACTGCTATTTCCAGCGTGGTGGTATCTCTTAGATACCCTAAATTATAATTTTATATACATATATATATATATATATATATATATATACACACATATATATATATCATCATCATCATCGTTTAACGTCCGCTTTCCATGCTAGCATGGGTTGGACGATTTGACTGAGGACTGGTGGAGCCCGAAGGCTACACCAGGCTCCAATCTGATTTGGCAGAAATTCTATAGCTGGATGCCCTTCCTAACGCCAACCACTCCGAGAGTGTAGTAGGTGCTTTTACGTGTCACCCGCACGAAGACCAGTCAGGCGATACTGGCAACAGCCACGTTGAAAATTTTTTGTCAATTCACCTTGTTCTGACTCAAATATGAGAAAATTACTGCTATTCACAATTATGATTTATTTTCGCCTCTATATATGATCTTGAGATAAAAATGTAAAAGAACTTTTGACAATAAATCATGCGAATAGACCAAATTAAAGGTGAATGAGATAAGCTTACTCACCAGAGGATAGACATAAACTCAGTGATAGAAGAGAGCTGAGAGAATTAAGATCAAATAGTATAAACATAGATTCAATATTTGATATTTATAGTTTGTTTAAATCCTATGATTTCTTCGATGTTCAAAATCCATTGGTGTCAACTTAAACATTCCTTCTTTTCTTAGTAAGGTACTGAGGTCATTTCAATCAAATGTACCCTTACACTCCACAACAAAAGTGATTAATACTTTGTCAAAAGAAATCGCAATAGTGCAGTGGTGGAACAGAAAAATAGCATTAGAGTAGAGAGGAGAAACAAGAGGTATATAGGTGTGACAGTGTGGTTGAGAAGCTTGCTTCCTAACCAAAGATCTAGGGTTCAAGTTCAACTGCACAGCACCTTGGGCAAATCTCTTGCACCTCAAGCAAGCCTCCTCTATATTAACCCCAAGTCAACCTAAGCCTTGAGTGGATTTGGTCGATGGAAACTGAAAGAAGCCTATTGTGTGTGTGTGTGTGTGTGTGTGTGTGTGTGTGTTTCTCTTGATATCATGTGATACTTGCAAATAAGCGTCACCATCAAATTAGCTGTGTTTTGTGTTTCCAATCTTCCCTGAAAAACACCTCTCATCGTCATCAACATTTAGCTTTTATTTTTTATGCTATTATGGGTAAGACAGTTTGACTGGAGCTGATAAACTGGAGAGCTGCAGAAGTTTGTTTTGGCTTGGTTTCTACAGCTGGATGCCCTTCCTAAAGCCAACCACTCAACAGGGAAGCTATGTACTACTTTCAACACAGGTGAGGGTTGAAAGTATGGAAAAGTCAGCACTAAATGATGATGGTGATAACAGAGGAAAGAGCAAAAGAAGAGAACAGAAAGCAAGAGACAAGACAGAAACAAATGAAGGCAAAAATGAGAAAGGAGTAGAAAGGGAAAAGGGAGAGGAAAATTAAGAAGTGATGAAGGCACTGCAATGTGGTTAAGAAACTCACTCTGCAACCTCGGGGTTTCAGGTTCAGTCTTATGCAGCACCATGGGTAAATGTCTTCTATTAGAGCAGGAATCAGCAAACCAGGGTAAATTGCTCCAAGTGAGGCAAAAATAAAATTCTTGGGAGTATTAAGGACTCATGAGACGTAACTAAAATTATATATAAAAAATGTGTTCCTCGTTAAGACAGAAATTTTTTTTCTTCTGGAAACACTGCATCTGTCCAATGTAATGGACATATTTAGGGGACATTTTTGGATGTCAACTGCTGCAAAGACTTTCAAAATTGCACATGAGGGGGCAATCAAAAAGTTGCTACCTTTTGCAACAGCTTACCTTTGCGAACAAGGCTTTTCCACTCTAATGAACAAAAAAACAGAGCAGAAAAATCGACTGGATCCCGAGGACTGTATCCAAATTGCTCTGGCATCAAAATGTCCCAATTTTGATGTAATTGTAACAAAAATAAAATGACATCATTTCTCCAAAAGTTTCTAGAAAAATCCCTTTGTTTCATAATAAGGATATTAATTTATTTCATTGCATTTGTTTTGTACTTTTTATATTTATAACCGTATTCTCCATATAAACAGATTCAATAAACCTTTTGAATTCAAAGAATCTATTATTTTCTTCTTTTCAAATCAAGGGGCTAACATACATAAATATATTTTGGGGTAATTGGTTAAAAAAGTTCTCAAACCCCTGTGTTAGAGTCTCAGGCCAACCAAAGCTTTGCGAAAGTATTTCGTTGATGAAAACTCTAAGGAAGTCCACCATGTGCGTCTGTCATTGTGTTTGTTCTCCACTGCTATTTGACAACCCGTGTTGGTTTGTTTATATCCTCACCACTTAGAGACCAACAGAGTAAGTACCAGACTTTAAAACAAATAAACAATGAAATCAATTTGCTTGACAACATCAGGTATAGACAATCTTTTCTGAGAAACAGGCCATGTGAGACATGGACCATGACCAAACAGCTCAGGAAAAGATCCATGGGAATTTTTCACTCACGCACCATTCAGATAATCCTATGGGTCACAGTTTACTCATTACTGCAATACACCCTTTAATCCTTTTATCATTTAAACCAACCAAATCCAGCTCAAATATTCCACCTGTTTTATGTCTCTCGCACCTATCCTAAAATGTCACTCTAAAAACAAACAATCACACCATGAAAACCTTGAAGCTACAATACATGATTAATTCAAAACAATGTGAATAAATAAGTGTCACATTTGACAGAGTAAATCTGACAAATGCTTATAAATGGTAGGCTTGGACAAAGGAAAGGAAAATGAGAAACTCGCAAGAAGTTACAGGAAACAAATTGAGCAACATAAATGTTAAGACAGCAAAAACAAAAAAAAAAAGGAAGATTAGCGAAAAAGAGATAAATCAAACAAACATAAGTTTTTTTTTTTAAAAAAAGAGAGAGAAAACTTACAACTTTGACAGGACGCCTGTTCGATTGTTGCTGGTTAGGTAAGGCCTTATTCAACTCTTCTTTGGCAAAGGCATAATCTTCTTCATTGGAACTAATTAATTTGCCGTAATTTTCAGCAGGATATGGCTAAAATAATTTTGACATGGTGATATATATTAGAATAATTTAACCACATAAGAGAGAAAAGAAAGAATAAAAAACAAAAAGCAAAGCCAAATCAATGGAAATGCAAACTACTCACAACACACTAATTTTGTTGCAACCAGGAAGGGTCACTATGCCAGTAAAAATTAAACACATGCACTAGTTCAATACCACTTCTTTATTTTACCAACTGACTTTCCAATGGTTTGTTTAATGTGTTGCATCCAGTGAGGGTACAAGATGTTCGTAATTTACATATTATACATACATATATTATACACACGCAAGTATAGGCAAAAGCATGGCTGTGCGATAAGATGATTACTTCCCAGCCTTAAGGTTCAGAGTTCAGTCCCACTGCATGGCATCTTGGGCAGGTGTCTTCTAATATAGCTTTGCACCGACCAAAGCTTTGTGAGTGGATATGGTAGTAAGTCCAACTAAGCTCCTGCTGTTTTTTTAAATTTTGGAATTTATTGCGTTTTTGAATTTCGGAATCTATTTTTTTCGAGAATTCTATTTTTGAATTATTTTGGAATATGTTTTGCTTTTCTTTCTAGTTAATTTTAGTTAATTTTAATTTTTTTTTCAGATCATTAAAATGGAATGTCAAGTTAAGAAAAACGAGCATTTTCGACACCTCCTTTTTGCTTTTAATCAAGGTTCTAAGGCCGCAAAAGCTGCTCACGACATTTGTACTGTGTATGGAGAGGGTGCCATGGCTGAAAGAACTGCTTGTGATTGGTATGCCAAGTTAAAAAATGAAAATGTTAACCTCAAAGATGCACCTCGTTCTGGCTGTCCAGTTCAGTTCAATGAAGAGCAATTAAACCAACTTTTGCATGAAAATTCTCGTCAAATGACAAGGGAACTGGCATAGAAAATGGAATGCTCCCACACTGCTATAGAGAAGCATCTCAATGGGAAAGGTTCAGAAGTATGGAGCATGGGTTCCGCATACTTTAAGTGACAACAAAAATCATCAAGCCACGATCTCCACTGGTTTGCTTGCTCATCAACGCTCAACTCATGGACACAAGCAACGATTTCTTTACTGAATTGTTACTAGCAACGAAAAATGGTGCCTGTACATCAATATGAAGCAGTGTAAGGAATGGCTTAGCACTGGTAAACAAGCGACACCACACGCGAAACAAGATCTTTATCTGCGTAAAACAATGTTGTGCGTATGGTGGGACTGGGATGGGATTACCCATTACGAATCGCTTGAATGGAACCAAACGGTCAACACGGAACTCTATGTTCAACAGATGGAACGACTCAATATGGCTATTCAAGAGAAAAGACCTAATCGGCAGCATGGAGTTCTTCTGCTGCATAACAACGCACGCCCTCATATCGCCAATACAACCAAGGAAGCCATTCAAACGCATGGCTGGGAAGTGCTGCCACACCCACCGTACTCTCCTGATTTTGGCACCAACGGATTTCCACCTCTTTCGATCTCTTTCAAATGCTATACATAGAGTTTCGTTCAACATTGATGCAGAATTGAGAGCTTGGTTGGATCAAATTTTTGAGTCGAAATCAGATGATTTCTACCAACAAGATATTGAAAATCATGTTGAACGTTGGGAAGAAGTTGTAAACATCAATGATTAATTAGTTGTTATTTTTTATCAATCCTTTTAAAAAATTCTGGTGACCTTTTTCTCAATATTCAATATCTGTACACTACACCTAACATTCTATACATACATATAAATACACACACACACACACACACATACAACTGGATTCTTTCAGTTTCCGTCTACCAAATCCACTCACAAGGATTTGGTCAACCCAAGGCTTTAGCAGAAAACACGGATCTTTTTTAAAACGGGGGCCACATTTTTCATTAATGTTTTACGTAGTGTTTTTGGTACGGAAAGACTTTCAAACTTCGTATACTTATCTATTTTGTGTTATAGAACAGAAAAATATTTTTGTATTCGAATTTATTTC
>NC_069000.1:36782254-36788098 GCF_001194135.2 Octopus bimaculoides | reverse complement strand
ATCTAAGTAGTGCATGGAAAGGTGGATGTTGAAACAATGATAATTATGGTACAAATATGTATGTATGTATAAAATAATGAAAATAATGCTCTTGTACCTCTAAAGCTTGCATACGTCCAAGGAGGATACGGTTTTCACTTGTCTTATGATGCTTTTCGAAGTAATCTGAAAACGACTGCTTCTCTACCAATTTCATGTTATACTTTTCAGCTAACCTAGGAAATAGAATCATACAGTAAAATGTAATATATGAATACAAGTCATTTTCAGAGGATAACATAGTAGAAGTTATATAGAAAACTTAACGCTACCAGAGTCAACAGACTTGTTGGAGGACTCACTTGGAAGTCCCCTTTTGTGAACTCAGTTGTGCTTCTCAGAAAACTGAGGCTATTATGGTGTTTTCATATTTTTGCTGCATTGATAACTAAAACAGCAAATAAACAGTATTCAACTGAGACAAAAATCTTAGCTATGGATTAGGCACACTGGAAAAAGCATTACTGTTTAGCTCTAAATTATTTTTTTAGCTTATATTATATTTAACCCTTTAACATTTAAACAGGCCATATCTGTCCTAAATAGTCTATCTGGCCAAATCTGGCCTTTCACACCTACCTTACAATCTAATTCAAAAAGTCTGCAATCACATCATCAAAATCTCAATGCTGTGAGATAATACAGGATTAATTCAAAACAATGTGAATAAATAAGCATTACATTTGACAGGATAATCTGAATGCTAAAGGGTTAAATAGAAGAAATATCCTTAGTTGGAATAGCTTTGATCACAAAACAGAACCATACTTCACACATTTTAGAATATGCAAAACAATTATACAGTTATGTACCAACAATGTAGTTACCCATAACATACATTTTCAGAGTTCCTTTTTTTATGCTAGAAACTCAAGTAAAAGAGAACAGTAAAATCTCAACTTACTCCACCAATGCAGGAAAATACACCAAAAACTCAGGGCAGTCGACTACACCCTCCAGTTGAAAGGAATACTGAGACCCAAATAATGGCAGATTATTCTTGTCTTCACTCAAAAATTCCACTTTATAAACATCATTTCCAAAAGAATTGGTTTCACTTTTTCTTAAGCGATTTCTGAAAAACAAAAACAAGGGAAAACAAATGATGATAATGTCTTTTACTTGTTTCAGTCACTGGACTACAGCCATGCTGGGGGCAGTGCCTTTTAAGCGTTTTCAGCTGAACAAATCAACCCCCAGTACTTATTTTTTAAACCTGGCACTTACCCTACCAGTGTCTTTTACCAAACACTTCAGTTACAACAAACCAATACCAGTTGTCAAGTGGTGATAGGAGACAAACAGACACAAACACACAAACTCACACACAAGCAGCAGGCTTCCACAGTTTTTGTCTACCTAACTTACACACATAACATTGGTGACCTGAGGTTTGCCCAAGGTGACACACAGTGGAACTGAACCTGGAACCATATGGTTGCAAAGCTAGCTTCTTAGCCACACAGCCATTTATTACTATTTTTGTAATATCTCTTCTTTTAGAGCTTACATTAAAATCTTTTATTTCTACCATTTTGAATGCTTGCTTTTTCTCAAAAATTATAAGGAATTTTTTTTTAACATAAAAGGTGCCCCCATGTGTCTAAGCATTCAACTGACTGATATCTTTGGCAATGTGCCATGCTTGAGAAGACTCGTCGTCAAGCCAAGTGAAACCACAGCCATAGCCAATGTTGGTGTCACATAACTGGCATGTAAAAAGCACCATTACACTCTTGGAGTGGTTGGCATTAGGAAGGGCATCCAGCCGTAGGATGCCCTTCCTTACTGAGGATTGCAAAGCATGTTTTCTTATGCACAGCATGAAATCAATTGATATTGAGGTATGTATTAGACTACATTCAAATTCCATCCTGAAGGTAGGCCTATTTTTTAAAATATTCATTACATTGCTCGTGTGTGTATTTATCATAGAATTGGTGGTTTTTTGAAGCTTTCACTTGAATTTTTTAGCAAGCAGTATCTTTACCCTTCTTTTCTTTAAATATTTTATACCTGTTTAGGTAGAAGTCTTGCTAGCCACCTCATTATTACTGTTTTTAACTTTAATAATACTTCACATATCTACTTGTATTTATTTATTTTGGTAGTTTTGACTTATTAAGTCCCTCTAAGCGTGAGGCTTTATTTTATAATAATGCCCTTATATAGATTATATTATATATATTTATGGAAAAAAATGATGGTTTTTTTTTTCACGCTGACTACTTGATAAATTCTTAAAAAGATTTTATCCTTATATTATATTATAAATAATTAGAATATATTCAGTGCTGAATATTATTCTGTAAAAGCACATGTTGCCGAAAATGTAACTTGAATAGCCCGCCTCTTTCACGGATATATAAGGATGAACAGAAGTCGCCATGCTGCTGTTGTTGGGTACATCAGGGTATGTTGATTTTTGTTTATTCTTTATGTGTCTTGACCATACGTGCACTGATGAATAAAAGATGCAGCTTACTGCATAGTTTTGCTGTATTCATTATGAAACCAGTGGTTTGCCGTTAAGTTAAAAGTTTTTAGGAGGTTAGCTTTGAAGGTTGCATTCCCCGCGATCGGTAAACATGAGTTTATTTTAATAGTTTTGACTTATTAAGTCTCTCTAAGCGTGAGGCTTTATTTTATGATAATGCCCTTATATAGATTATATATATATATATATTAAAACAAAAGTTAATTTCTAGTCATAGAATTACCAAAGGTTTCGTATCCACAAAACCCACAGCCTTGGGGACAGTTTGTCAGACTATACAAAGACAAAAAAATTAAACTTTCTAGAACGTGGATGTGGGGAATCGCTCAGATATAAAGATTTAACGGCTAATGCATAAAAACGCTAATGAGGACGGGTTATCTCCCCTGGACCAGAGGATAAAACAATCCTTACAGAAATAGCCTAACCAGTAAACGGGGAGATCCAATTTTCCAGTAGGTAGCGCTTGAAATGGACAAGTTTAAAGAAAACAAGCCAAATTTAGCAGAGTCCTTAGGAATTTTGGCTCTCTCCGCAATGCAGATTTTGTAACAGCTACTCCCATTAATATATGGGCCTGGATGATCTATTATTTTCCACCTGATATCACATGGGTTTCCTTGATCTTTGAGGTGCCACACACAGCTGACCATGACAAAACGTCTTTCTGAGACTCTGAAGGATGACTGGTGGTTGCGGAAGTGACGCTTGAAAGATGTAATGGCTGTTCCAATATATTTACAAACTTGGGATGCAGCTATATTTGTACTCCTGGTGTATCTCTGGTAGGTTCCAGGCCTGGGAATGTTGCTGTTAACAACAATGCTGACATTGTCGATATGGCACAATGATCTGGCAGTGTTATCGCTGTGGTTATCGTTTCTGGTCATATGGTTGGCGTTAGTGTGGGTGTGTGTGTGTGTATGTCACAGATAGTGGACGTGTGTGCTTGTGTTGATTGACATGCCTTGACATTCATTATATGTGTGCATGTGATTTTGTATGTTTGTTGACGTCACGGAAGTCATGTTTTTTTTTTTGTCAAGAAAAAACAAATAAAACTTGTGTTTAATCATTTAAATAGAAGTCCAAATGTCACTAAAATTTGTACTGCTCTGCCAAAGATAAGTACGAAAATAAATATGTAAAAAAAAAACTTAAGATAAAATATACTATTTCCGAGATATTTTGGACACACACAAACATCTCTAGAGTTTTAGTATTATTCATATATATCGTGATGGCACCTGTACCAGTGGAGCGCTAAGAGCATCGTTCGATCGTGATCGTTGCCAGAGCAGCTGACTGGCTTCCATGCCAGTGGCACGTAAATAGCACCATTTGAGTGTGATCGTTACCAGCGTCGCCTTACTGGTACTTGTGCCAGTGGCATGTGAAAAGACATTCGAACGAGATCGATGCCAGTGTAGCCGTTGCCAGTACCGCCTGACTGGCCTTCGTGCCGGTGGCACGTAAAAGTAACCACTACATTCTCAGAGTGGTTGGCGTTAGGAAGGGCATCCAGCTGTAGAAACTCTGCCAAATCAGATTGGAGCCTGGTGTAGCCATCTGGTTCACCAGTCCTCAGTCAAATCGTCCAACCCATGCTAGCATGGAAAGCGGACGTTAAAAGATGATGATGATGATTGCGTGTTCATTTCTTTTTTGCATCTGTGATTTTATTTTTTGATTTTCTATATAAATGAAGATATTTCCTTCGTCTTGTTGCTTTCCTCTCAACAAAATGAGAAGATGCATTGCAGAATTGTCATGACAAGAAATTAACTCTTTGTTTTAATCATTACTACTCTATTCTTACTTTTTTTCTGATATATGTTTTATTGACTAAATATATATGACAATGATGAAATATAAGCTCACAGAATAGAAAGAAAAATGAGGAAGTGTAAAATAACAACTTACACAAGTTCATAAGAGTTAGGAGTTGTTCCAATGAAGTAACCACCATCTTGCAAACATTCAGCAACATTCTTCAACATCATATCTGCCTGAGAGTAGCTTTCGAAGGAATAGTGCAGTGCAAACTGACAACTAACAAGGTCAAAGCTGATTGATGAGTCTTTATACATGTCTTTCAGTCTTTGCTTTAAAAGAAACAGGGGGGGAAAAAACAAACAAAAAAATGTCATTTCTTCAGACACATTGGGGAAAAGAAAAACTGCAAAGTAACATTGAAACTTGGGTAAAAATGAGACTAAAAGATTGAGATTACAAACTATATTTAACCCTTTCGTTACCGTATTTATTTTGAGGTACTCTGTTTCTTTCAATTAATTTTAAATATAACAAAGAATTTTGTAAAATAATTTAGTTATCATTAAGCTAGGGTTAAGAGCATAAATCGTGACTAAAGTTTGGTGGAAGATGTTAATTCAAAACTTATGAAAACAAAACATTTGTACTACAGAGCCAGAGGCGGTTTCACCCAGGTTGGTATCAAAAGGGTTTTAAGTAACAGAAACCATTGCTATTATTAGAATACAGCTTGAAATAATTGTTTCAAATTTTGGGCACAGGGCTGGCAATTTTAGCAGGAGGAGCACTTATGCCATGGTGATAATAACAATAAGATCTAACAAGGTAACAATGTGTAAATTTTTTTTTTTTTTTTGTTTATCTTTGGTCAGTTAATGTCATTTCCTACTTGCTTTCTATTTAGAAAGCAAAGGAAATGACTACTGTTCTCTTCAAGCTTTGCTTTTGTGAACAAGACATCAATGTTTTGAAACTGACCTTATTTTCCATTACATTCCAGGGAGATTCAGTACTGTGTTGCTGAAGCAGAAATATTGTTATGGCAAATATTTTGCTCAATACCAGATTTGTTTGTCAGTTGTGCTTCACCTTAATCACCTGAGCATGTCCCTCAGTGCCTGACAATATGTGCGTCTCTGATCATGAGCAGCAGTAGTAGGGGAGCATCATAACCACGTGTTGAGAGGGATTCTTTGGGATTTCAATAAATATTATAACAAAAGCAAAGCCTGAAGGAAATATTAGCCATTTTTCATACTTTCTAGGAATAAACAAATTCGAAATAACTCTGCATAGGTTTTGTTCTCACCTTGCTAACATCAGCAGTTATAAATTCGGCATCAAAAATTTGTTCTCTTCTTTTACTGTTCTGGTTCCGTTCAACTATATCTTTGAATCTTGCTTCACTCTGTTCGACCGATGTCGATGCTATATCTATAAAATTAAAATAATAAAAAGAATAACAATAATAAGCTCTCCTATAGACTACCTCAGGAAGACTTGTTTGGTTTCTTTTTTTTTTTTTTTTTTTT
>NC_069000.1:36775984-36781030 GCF_001194135.2 Octopus bimaculoides | reverse complement strand
AAATCGACCCCAGGACTTATTCTTTGTAAGCCTAGTAATTATTCTATCGGTCTCTCGCTAAGTTATGGGGACATAAACACACCAGCATCGGTTGTCAAGCGATGTTGGGGGGACAAACACAGACATACATATATATATACATATATACGACGGGCTTCTTTCAGTTTCCGTCTACCAAATCCACTCACAAGGCTTTGGTCAGCCCGAAGCTATAGTAGAAGACACTTGCCCAAGGTGCCACGCAGTGGGAATGAACCCGGAACCATGTGTTTGGTAAGCAAGCTACTTACCACTCCTGCGCCTTGGTCATATTTAAATAAAAAATAAAGCAATTCATCTGCATCTGAGAAAGTAACACTTAGTTCATGATATATATATATGTTTATGTAAGTATGTATGTATGTAAGTGTGTAGACGTGTCTGTGTGTATATGTGTATGTATATGTACCATATATATACAACTTGAACAGACACACATATCAGTTCCTAAACATGCTTACATGTACATACAAGTCACTTCTTAAATTTTGCACCTCTCTTGTTCAATAAACAATGAATCAAACTTGCAAAGCTGTTTATTGACTCCTTTCGATTTTTAATGTTTATTTCAGTGCGTTACCATGTTACCAAACTATCAGTTTGGTCTCCCAGCTAAAACAGTAATGACTAATTTTTAAGTTTTTCTGACATTTTATAAATGTGAAAGGGATTAAAATTTCAATATTCCATATCAAAGGTTCCAACAAGAATAGGCAGAAGACAAGAAGACACTTTCAACCAATCAGAATTCTGTTTCCATAATAAGTTTGATTGGTCATCTTCCTCTGTCAGTTGAGTAAAGTGTCATCCAAGCTGATGTTTATTGGTAATTAAATTTAATTTGCAACAACCTGTGAGAATTTATCAGCTTTGTTTTTGCTGATAAGAATTATCAACAACTTTTCCTGTGATTGTGATTTAAAAAGACATACAGTAGTATACTAAAGTTTAGACATAATCTCTTGTGGGAAAGAAATGTAAGATAAAGTTTATTGTAAACAACACAAATGCTTTGTAATTAAATAGCTTTCAATGTGATACCTGTTAAACAGAAATTATTTTTATTTAATGAAAATTTAATAAAATCTAATCATAAGTAAGTGAAATTATGCTAAATATAACTAGATCGAAAACCTTTTTCCCCGGGCCATATCAACAATTCTGAAAATTTTGGGGTGCAAATTTTACATGAGTAGAAGCTTTTTTTCTAACAATTTTTATCCTGCAAAAATCACCTGTGTAAATTACACAGGTGCACAAATTACATGAGTTTTTATGGTATGTCCCCCTCCTCCATGTCCAAGAAATTGAAGAAAACTTCCTAAGAGGTTAAAAATTCATTTGGCATGACAATGAATTTAATATGCATTGGCTCATGACAAACGATATTTGAATGAATAAAAAGCACACCCCAATTTCAACAGCGTATATTCAATTGTCTTATAGTGTACTATCTTCCAATGCAAATAACCTCTCGATCAGTGGCACTCAACCACTTTTTGCCTGTGGACCTCTTGATTCATGGATTTAAAGGCCTTATTTTATTGCAAGTGCTGAGGGAAAGAAAGCTAGGAAGCAAAGTGATTAAATAAATTTCAGATCAACACGGATTAGAGTAAAAGCACATGGTCCAGTGGTTAAGGCATTGCACTTGTGATTGTAAGATCACGGTTTTCATTTTGAGACCAAGTGGTGCATTGTGTTCTTGATCAAAACACTTCAGTTAACCCCTTGTGAGACACATGTTTTGGTATATGTAACCAAAAAGACCAAAACCCTTTTTTTTTTTTAAATATTGAAAACCATCTACTGAAAGACGATCTCTGATTAGCTATTACATTTCAAAACCAACCATTCACAACATTTGTTCCATTGAGTCAATGGATCAGCCTTGAAGTCCTTTCAGCTTGTATCAGCCAGAGTGTCCCAAGGGGGTTAATGTTGCTCTAGGCCACTCAGCTGGTGTCCCATTCAGGGCAAATGTTGTAATTTCAGTCACTTATACACCATGGAAACCAAGGACTTGAGACAGTAATGTCCAAGGGATGATGATGGATTAACAGAGAAATGCAAGGGTTATGGGTAGCAGATGAGATAAAGATTTGGGGTGTGATGGCTAAGAGGGAGTAGTCACGTCATCATTTAGCATCTGCTTTACATGCAGGCATGAGTTAGACAGTTGGTCTGAAACTGGTAAGTCAGAGAGCTGCACCAGGTTCCAAAGTGAAATGGGCGCATTTTATGTACCACCGGCATGGGTCCATTTACATGAAACCAGCATCAGCCACAACTATGATTTCACCTGATGAGTCTTCTCAAACACAGCATATCGCCAAAGGTGTCAGTCACTTATCACCTCCGTGAGGCCCAACATTCGATGGGTGCTTTATACATACTACCAGCACGGGTGCCTGTTACATGGCACCAGCATCGGTCACGACTATAGTTTCACTTGGCTTGACAGGTTTTCTCAAACACAACACAAATATTAATAAATAAAGGCCTGACTTTATTCATTTTATGAGCATGAACGCAATTTATGTACGAGTAAGGCCAGGCTGCCCACAAAACCATTGACATTGAAAAGATATATTATGCCAAATAGAAAGAAGTGATATTCTACAATTCAAGGTTAAAATTATACTTTAAAACATTCACATTTCATTTCTTCTGATTCACTATCTTTAAAACATGTATTCTTTTTACTCAATAGATTGTATTAAAACTGCTACAGACATTTAATCATCCCTATCATCGTCAGTTTTCCATGGTGGTATGAATCAAACAGGTTCTTGTGGTCCAAGTCACTTGTTATTCAGAATAAGAACTGACTTGCGAATACTATCCTATAAAACAGGATGGAGACCACATCTCATTTGTCTTTTTCATTTTTAGCTTGGCTTCTGCAGCTGGAAGTCCTTCCTAACATTTAACTACAGAGGTGCATTTTAACATGGCACTAGTGGAAGTACTGTATACATGACAAGACAAAATGGTCCTCACTACTCATTCAAGACAAAATGTAAAATCTATCATATCTCAGAGTTTTGCTTTCCACCCAAAAGATTCTGCTTTTTACATTTTTGCTCCAGCCTATTAACCACAAGCAACTATATGGCCTATATAAACCAATGAGAATGCTTTTATAAAGTCACTTTAACAGGTAGAAATAACTGCAAAATCTCCCTAAAAATCACTCGTTATCCTCTTATTTCTCTATTGCCCACAAGGGGCTAAACATAGAGGAAACAAACAAGGACAGACAAAGGGATTAAGTCGATTACATCGACCCCAGTGCGTAACTGGTACTTAATTTATCGACCCCGAAAGGATGAAAGGCAAAGTCGACCTCGGTAGAATTTGAACTCAGAACGTAATGGCCGACAAAATACTGCCAAGAATTTCACTCGGCGTGCTAACGTTTCTGCCAGCTCGCCGCCGCCACTCGTTATCCTCTTAGTAAAGGACATTGGATAATGTGATTCTGAGCTCTCTGGATATCTGAAAATGACAGGATGGGCACAGGTGGAATGCTTTCGATTATATATCTGTTACATCAGGGCTAATTTGGGGCTGAAGAACAGAGCATGTGTGTGTTCACTCATAGCAGCCAAAGAATCCAACACACACAACAAATGATATACATACAGTCATCTTCAATTAGGTGGGGGGGGGACATTACAGGACAGCTTTTAGAAAATTTTCAACAAGATGTGAGAAGTTAATAGAGAAAATAAAAAAACAAACAGGCTTTAATTCTACTTCACAATGTAAAGCAGTAGTTCTCAACCAGAGTCTATATGGCCATTGGGGGTCCAAATAAGATGGTTAAAATTTATGTGCAATAAATTGGTTATAAAAGAGTAAAGACGCCCTTCGGTCATGAATGACCATAGGATTGCACCTAGAAAGTTCCCCTCCAAGGCACAAGTCCAGGCAAGGTTGTTTATGGAAGACCACCAATCCCCCACACATACCGGCCTCCCCTCTCCATGCCATCGATGTTAGCTAAGGGAAAGGCAAAGGCCAATACAGATTGGCACCAGTGGCATCACAACTCATTTTCACAGCAACGTGAAATAGTGTTTTGCTCGAGAAGACAGCTTGGTCCAGGAATCAAACTCACTACCTCACAATTGTGAGCCCAATCCTCTAGCCACTGAGGCCATGTGCCTTCACTTCTAACCACTGAGTCATGCGCTTCACTCTTGGTTATACTTCTACAATGAACCAAATTATTTTTAGACAATTCCTAATGATATCTAATTATAAAAATAGGATGTTTTTAAACATTGAATGGCTTTGAGGATCTACCCAAGTAGACAAGGAAGCAAAGGGTCTATAGACAAAAAACTGGTTGAGTACCACTGATCTAAAGATTAGTTGTGTTGGAAGATAACCAAGTATAAAACAATTGCTACAATAAATATTCCATCTAATAATGCAAGCAGAGAGAGAGAGAAAGAAAAAAAGAAAGAGAACACGAGTTAAAACAGTGAAATGTACTGGTGTTATGTGGTCTGAAAGTGAATTACAATTTTTCTTCTTTTTTCTTTTTTCAATTAAAAATGGAAGAAATATAAGGATTTAGTAAGTACCAATTAAAACACTTTTAATCCAGTTGTTGAAATTCCTGAGATAAAATATACGACTGTTGCCACGAGCTTCCAAGCCGGATTCCCTCAGTTCATTGTAATGTTGAGCAACAGTTTTGGTCACCTTTGAGTCGTCTGTCTGGAAGAATGAGAAGGTTCTTTTCAGCAATTGCAAAGCGTAAGAGAAAAGACTATTGAAGAGAATTCTAAAATTAGCAAATGGCTGTGTGGTAAGAAGCTTGCTTCCCAACCACACGGTTCCAGGTTCGGCCTCACTGCGTGGTGGCACCTCGGGCAACTATTATTGTCTTCTATAGTCTCAGGTCAACCAAAGACTTGCAAGTGGATTTGGTAGACAGAAATTAAGAGAAACCCATCGGATGTGTGTGTGTGTGTGTGTGTGTGTGTGTGT
>NC_069000.1:36761403-36775703 GCF_001194135.2 Octopus bimaculoides | reverse complement strand
ATATATATATATATATATATATATATACATATATATGACGGGCTCCTTTCAGTTTCCGTCTACCAAATTCATTCACAAGGCTTTGGTCGGCCTGAGGCTATAGTAGAAGACACTTGCCCAAGATGCCACGCAGTGGGACTGAACCCGGAACCATGTGGTTGGTAAGCAAGCTACTTACCACACAGCCACTCCTGCGCCTATATATATATATCATCATCATTTAACATCCGCTTTTCGATGCTGACATGGGTTGGACGGTTTGGCATCAGCTGGCTAGGCAGAAGACTGCACCAGATTTCAGTGTCTGTTTGGACATGGTTTTCATGACTGGATGTCCTTTCTAATACCAAATGTATGTGTATGTGTCTGTCCTCCAACATCACTTGACAACTGGAGGTAGTGTGTTTATGTCACCCATAACTTATCAGTTCAGTATAAAAGATGGACAGAATAAGCACCAAGTTTACAAGAAAAATAAGTACTACGGTTGACACATTCAACTAAAAATTCTTTAAGGCAGTTCCCCAGCATGGCTACAGTCTAATGACTGAAACCACTAAAAGACAAAAGCACCACAAGCCTAATAAGTGGGGAGGGAAGCTGTGGAAAAGGTAGACCCAGGAAGATATGGGACGAAGTTATTGAAGGCCAATCTCAAAGGGTTGAACATTACGAAGGAGATCATAGAGGACCAAGATATGTGGTACATGGCTGTACGCAAGAGACCCACAGAACAGAACTGAGATCCTAAAACAAGAGGGCCACATATAAAGCCTTGGTGTGGGTGCTGGTGCAATGTAAAAAGTACTTAGTACACTGTGGAGAGGTTGGTGTTAGGAAGGCCATCCCTTCCCCCATAGACACCAAGCCAAAAAAGACTATGGAACCTGGTGCGGACCCTCACCTTGCCAGTTCCTGCCAAGCCCTCCAACCCATGCCAGCATGGAAAATAACAGTGTTGATGATAATGAATGACAATGATATCTTACAATGGCAGGGGTTGTATGGTTTGAGAGGGTCCAATGGCTGTATGGATTACGCTGTGCCCTGATGTATGCTTTGGCAAGGTTTCTGTGGCCGGATACCCTAACAAACAACAGCCACTTCACAGAATGGGTTAGGTGCTTTTATCAAGCCACCAGCATTATTGAGCTTGCCATGCAGCTCACATGATTACAAACCCCAAGAGAGGGGCCGGAGCAGTCTTACGCAATGGGGTGAGGTGCTAGAGTAAGATGGGGGAGGGAACAGGTTCTTTGTAGAAGAGCTACATCAGTGGTTCTCAATTGCAATTGGTTGGGAGGGATGAATCACTATTTTTCTGATAGATCTCAGGTTGGAGAAAGAACTACATAACCTTGGTCAACCCAAGGCTATGGTAGGACACACTTGCCCAAGGTGTTACACACTGGGACTGAACCAGGAACAATGTTGGGAAGCAAGCTTCTTACCATACAGCTACGCTTGTGCTTAATATATAAGATCACTGGCTGTGTGTCGCTTATTTATTTATATATTGCGAAATGAGATGAACGACTGCCATTTCTAGCAGACAGGTGTACCAGTACTGAGAAAGGGCGAGACCCTGAAACCAGCTGGTCTACTGGTCTTGTCGCCACTAGATGGGAGCTGTTCACTCCCTTGTTTGCAATATATTGGATACAGATATTGTGTTGTTAACCAGCTGGTGAAGGTGTCCTCCTGGGGTTAAAACATTCTATGCAGAACAACCACATGACGTGATAACAACCGTTACTTTCCAGTAGAGTTACTACTTACATCTCTTATAGAGATTTTAGAACTAGCAACTTTGCTTGTTTTATAGATTTAAGTGTGTGTGCATGAGTGGCAACACCATACTGTCCTACTTCGTTTTATCTTTAACCCCTCTCAGTCATTGGACTGTACATGTACTGGGGCACTGTTTTTGGTTTTAGTTGAACACTAAATCTGGGTGCTTACATTTTTAAGCTTAGTACTTAGTCTATCAGCCTCTTTCACTGAACCACTAAGTTACAGAGACGTAAACAAACCAACTTCAATTAAGTGATGATGTGGGTGACAAACACAGGGATAAACACACATACGACAGGCTCCCACAAAGTTTGTATCTACCAAATTCACCATTTGTTCAATGATATAAATTTCCTGTTTTAAATTGAGCTAAACTGAATCCTTCCATCAACATTTGATGTTAACTTGTTCTTAATACTTGCTTAATGACAAAATTATTTTTAATAAATTCATTATTTTCAAAATTAATTGAAACAAAAGCAGTGTATTCCAGTGGAAATATAGTGACAAAAGGGTTAATAAAATAACTGACAAAGTATTGCGATTAATACATTCCACTAAAGCCCTCAAATGCAGTGCTGGGGCCACTGCCTCAGTTAAAAGGAACAAAACTAGTAAAATGCATGTCAGTGAATATGGAACGCTTTAGAAATGTGAAGAGAGGAACCACCATGCTTAGTCCTAAAAACAGACTTACCTTTTCTTTACTGAGGTCATTTGCTGCAGATTTCTCTTGGCTGTCTACTGAATCAGCATTAGCCGTCTCAGCATCAGCTTCGGTGTTTTCTGCAGAACCTGCTTGCCCTGCCTCTTGACATGCCTGCTCAGCACCAGAACCTTCTTGCTCGGTAGCGGAAACCTCCTGTCCCACCTCTTTACATCCTTCCTCGGCCAAACCGCCCGTTCCATCATTTTCAGGATCGTCTTTGAAAGATTGTTCGCAGGTATTTTCTGCAATATAAAATGATATATATATATATACATAAATTGCTTTAACAATATATTTCTCCATTGCCAGTATAAGCTGAATTTATCTGTAACACATCTGTTTATGTATCAACATTTCTCAAACCTAATTTAAATAGTTCTTCCTAAATTCTTATGCCTCAACTTAATACTCAGGCTATTTAATGCACATCACATATAGAGAAATGAGGGAAATTTCTCAGCACAAAATTGGTTATACTTCTACACTACACTAAATATTTTAAGAATTTTTTTTTATACGGCTAATATTTAATCATAAAATAGCGAGATCGTTGCCAGTGCCGCTGGACTGGCTACTGTGCAGGTGGCACATAAAATACACCATTTCGAACGTGACCATTGCCAGTACTCCCTGACTGGCCTTCATGCCGGTGGCACGTAAAAGAAACCACTACATTCTTGGGGTGGTTGGCGTTAGGAAGGGCATCCACCTGTAGAAACTCTGCCAAATCAGATTGGAGCCTGGTGTAGCCACCTGGTTCACCAGCCCTCAGTCAAATCGTCCAACCCATGCTAGCATGGAAAGCGGGCGTTAAACGATGATGATGATGAAAAATGTAATATAATTTTTTAACAGTGAATGGCTTGGAGTAAAACAGTAAAATGAAAGAGGTCCAGAGGTAAAAAAAAGGGTCGAGAAACTTTGATGTAGAATGAATAACTCAGAGGAAGTGTTATTACAGGGTTGGTAGGCTGGGTAATAAGCGATGGCAATACCTAGTTTGGTATATAGTAAATGTGAACAATGTGAAAGCGTTTTTACCATATACTACATCAGGATGGACTCAAAAGTGATGTAGTCACTTAGAGTTCCGAGCAGATGTGGCAGTGCAATTGAGGACAGGCTATTCTTTATAAAAAAAAAAAAGAGTACAAAAAAAAATGCATGGCTGTGTTGGGAAGAAGTCTGCTTCCCAACCACATAGTTCCAGGTTCACTCCCATAGTATGGTACCTTGGGCAAGTGTCTACTGCTATAGCTGCTGGCCAAGCAAAGCCTTATGTATGGATTTGGCAGAGGGAAACTGAAAGCCAGTCATATATATATATATATATATATATATATATATATATATACACACACACACACACATACATATATATCAGTGTATGTATCTGTGCTTATCCCCCCCCCATCTCTTGACAACCAGTGCTGGTGTGTTTACATCCACATAACTTAGCAGTTTGACAAAAGAGACCAACAGAATAAGTATGAGGCCTTTAAAAAAGAAAAACAAACAAAGAAATACTGGTGTCAATACAGTTGATTAAAAATTCAAGACAGTACTCCAGCAAAGCCACAGTCTAAGTAGAAACAAGTAAAATAAGACTGTTGGGAGAAAAGCAAAAGTCTGTCAGGTGGGCTATCCCTCTGAATTCAACTTATCTCCATAAAACAGAAAATCATTGATAGTCACAAAAAATTGTGCCATACATGCCAACAGCAGAAACAGAAAGCTTCTAGTGGAGAGTCAATGACTTTCCAGTATGCATCATGCAAGGTTGCATTATGTAGAGTGGACACTTTATAAGTTTCTCTTAGAATATTCTTTATTTTTTACTTGTTTCAGGGGCTGGACTGTGCCCATGCTGGAGCACCAGCTTCAAAGAATTAATCAGACAAATTTCCCCCCAGTACTTATTCCAGCAATCTCAATTTGGCAAAATGCTAATTATGGGAACATAAAAAAAATCAACACTGGTTGTCAAGCAGTGAAACAGAGAAACACAAAGCCACACACACACAGGTATATATATGATAGGCACCTTTCAGTTTCTGTCTCTATTAAATCCACTCACTGGTGCCACATAAGAAGTACTCCTCTCAGTGCCACATTCAAGCACTCATGCAGTGCCGTGTTAAAAGCACCCAGCACACAGTGAAGTAGTTGGTGTGAGGAAGGGCATCCAGCCATAGAAACCAAGCCAAATCAGACTGGAACCTGGTGCAGCTCTCCGGCTTGCCAACTCTGGTCCAACTGTCCAACCCATGCCAGCATGGAAAGCAAACATTAAAGGATGACAATGATGATGAAGGTTTTGGTCAGTCCAGAGCTATAGTAAAAGACACTTGTCAAAGGTGCCATGCAGTGGTTGACAAGCAAAGTTCAGTAAATATTTCATAAAGGACCCATTTCTGCCTCGGTGTGAAATTATCTTTTTCTACAGGGTTTTTTCAAGCATATTCAACAAATCTGACCTCCAATCTTGCTGCAGACCACTTTTTTTTCCAGAAAAGAAAGTAGGGAGGGGTAGTGAGGACCTTGGAGTTTCCTACTGATGGAGTTTTGTTTTGCAGGTTATTTCGCATGCTTTCAACGAATGTGACATCGAAATTACGTGTAAATGGCTCCTCTCCCCAGAAAAGGAAAAATTTGGCTGCTATTTTTAGCATGCCCTGCTACCACGTAACAGTTATTTGCAATAAAGGACCCGATGATATTTTACTCTGCAAACATCAAGACAAGGAAGATGTGAGATTTGTCGAAAGCATGGAAAATAACCTGGAAAAGGAAAAGAAATCCGCAAACGGGTTCTTAATGAAATATTTACCAAAACTTCTTACGTCTTACCACAAAGCCATGACCTATTGTATAATTTGACTTTTATAAAAACTAGTTTTACAAATTTCCCTCATTTCAATCTATTTCTTTACTTGTAATTTTAATTTACCAGTAAGGAGAATGACAAATTCAGACTTTGTGCATTATTGCATGTGGCTCTGTGTGTGTTTTTGTAAGTGTGTGAATTAATTTTAGTTTTATGTATGTAGTTTTCTTTACACAATTTTACCTTCATGGTACACCTGCTTTATATGCATCGTAATTCAACACTGGATAATTTAATAAATGTGCACAATTCTAAAGAAAACTATAAAATGAAATAAATTCATACACATGTGCATAACAATTCATATACATACAGTGGAGGTGCAATGGCCCAGTGGTTAGGGCAGCGGACTCGCGGTCATAGAATCGCGGTTTCGATTCCCAGACCGGGCGTCGTGAGTGTTTATTGAGCGAAAACACCTAAAGCTCCACGAGGCTCCGGCAAGGGATGGTGGCGAACCCTGCTGTACTCTTTCACCACAACTTTCTCTCACCCTTACTTCCTGTTTCTGTTGTGCCTGTAATTCAAAGGGTCAGCCTTGTCACACTCTGTGTCACGCTGAATATCCCGAGAACTACGTTAAGGGTACACGTGTCTGTGGAGTGCTCAGCCACTTGCACGTTAATTTCACGAGCAGGCTGTTCCGTTGATCTGATCAACTGGAACCCTCAACGTCGTAAGCGACGGAGTGCCAACAACAACATACATACAATGAGAATATTTTGTTGTATACCCAGTTTGTATATTAACTCCAAAATAAGAACAAAACATTTCTAATGTTGGTTTGCATGAGAGAATGGCCACAAATGAACAGCTAGGCTTTAAAGGCAACAACTGAAGCTTGCAAAAAGAGACGATTTGAAAAAGTAGGGTAGAATGAACTGATGAGATCAAATCTCAGGATACTGTGCCTCACACTTCATATGTATTCAACCCTACCAGCATGGAAATGTGGACAGTCAAACTAAGAGGGTTATTATTAGACAATGTAAATGGAGTGCATATATCTTATCAGTCATTCAAGTGTTTTTTTTTTTGTTTTTTTAACTAGAATAGATAAAAGCTGGAAATTAAATTGGCTTCATTTCTCAAAACAAATTAGATATCTTTTTCACCTTTTTTTTTTACTTGTTTAAGTCATTAGACTTTGGCCATGATGGAGTACTGCCTTGAAGGGTTTAGTCAAACAAATTGATTCCAGTACTTAAGTTTTTGTTTTGTTTCTTTTTTCAAGCCTGATACTTATTCTATCAGTCTCTTTTGCTGAACTGCTAAGTCAAGGGTATGTAAGCAAGACAACACTGGTGGTCAAGCAGTGAAGTGAGGCACAAACAAAAGACATGCACACACAATAGGCTTCTTTCTCTTTCCGTCTGCCAAATCCACTCAGACACTTGCCCAAGGTGCCATGCAGTGAGACTGAACCTAGAAACATGTGGCTGAGGAATAAATTCTAACCACACTGCCATCTTAGTCATTATTAAGCTGGAAATTGGTACATAAATTAACATAAAATTTTAATTTAGATTACTTTGAACAGGAAGTTTGTATCATAGAAGCTGAGGCAGCATTGGGCAGGTTGATATCCAAAGGGTTTTAACCTACTAATATCCTTGAAGTTACTACCTCTCCCGAATTCTGTATATTTGACCTGGTATTTAATTAATGATTTCACAGGTATTTCTAAATCCACATTAACACTGTTCAACAAGGTCAACAGTTTTATCTAGTGGGGCAAAGTAACAAAGTCAGTAGATAAAAAGTTCCACAAGCCTATGTCACAGTCTATGTCATGCTAATAAACATGACAGCCTATGATGTATTTTGTGAGCCACATTTGTCTTAAGGACCCAATAGAGATGATTAACCCTTCAGCATTCAGATCACTGTTAAATTTAATGCTTGTTTATCCGCAATGTTTTGAATTAACCATGCATTAGGCACAGGAGTGGCTGTGTGGTAAGAAGCTTGCTTCCCAATCACATGGTTCCGGATTCAGTCCCACTGTGTGTCACCTTGGGCAAGTGTCTTCTATAGCCTCAAGCCAACCAAAGCCTTGAGTGGATTTGGAAGACAGAAACTGAAAGAAGCCTGTCATGTATTATATATACATATGTGTGTGTATCTGTCAGTGTTTGTCTCTCCATTCCCGCTTGACAACTGGTGCTGGTGTGTTTACATCCCCATAACTTAGCAGTACAGCAAAAGGACCCGATAGAATAAGTACTAAGCTTTAAGTCCTGGGGTCAAGGCAGTGCTCCAGCATGGCCAGTCAAATGACTGAAACAAGTAAAAGAATAAAAGAATTATCTCATAGCTTCAAGGTTTCGGTGATGTGATTTTATATTTAGAACAACATTGTAGGGTAGGTGCGAAGGCAGGATCTGGCTGGTTTAAACAGAAAACAGCTAGAATATTTGGACTAGACATGGATAGTTTAAATGCTGATGGATCAAAGAGCAACAAATTACCTTATCTGAGAATGTCTTTACCTAGTTTGGTACATATTTGCAGTTAACTGAAGCCAGCAAGAAAATGCATTTTGTCTGGAAACAAAATTCCTACTGAGATTCATATGACCCTTTGCCTGTCCAATACATTTTCGTAAGTTTGTCCTAAATGTCCACACTTGTTTTCAAGCTTTTAGTTTGTATATGAAGAATGTTGTCAGGCAAGCCAAAGCTAGTAGATTCCTGTATCTTCTATCAATTCACTACAAACATAGTAACAATCTAATTCAGTTTGAGTTAGCTTATCTGACAGGCAACAGGCATGGCTGCAGGCTAAGATGCTTGCCTCCCGATCACGATTTTGGGTCTAATCCCACTGTGGCACCTTAGGCACGTCTTTTGCTATAGCCTCCGGCAGACCAAAGCCTTGTGAGCAGAAACTGAAGCAACTAGGTACCCTGTCTGAGAATATCTTTACCTAGTTTGTTCTATATGTCTAGACTTGTTTCCAGGTTTTTAGTTAGACTTTATTTCATATATTCTGAGTAATATAAAGCTTTCCTTTCGTAAGTCCCAAGTTAGTCTGGTGGTTGAGAAAAATTGGGAATGTGTATCACATATGATGCATGGGTGAAGGGCAATATGCCCTGTGTGCCACATAAGATACTTAGGACTGGAAAACGGTTATTGAAATACAAATGCAGTGTTTTATAAACACATCAACATTACTAACTGCTAAATGAAGAATGTTGTCAGATAGGCAAGCTGAAGCTAGTAGATTCCTATATCTTCTATTGATTCACTACAAACAATGGCAACAGAATTCAGTTTGAGTCAGTTTATCTGACAAGCAACAGGCATAGCTGTAGGCTAAGATGCTTGCCTCCTGATCACATGATTTTGGGTTCAATCCCATTGTGGTACCTTGGGAAAGTGTCTTCTGCTAAAGCCTCCAACCAAAGCCTTATGAGCAGAAAATGAAAGAATCCCCACTGTAAACATCTGTGCATGTGTGTGTGTGTTATTGTTACCTTGTCTTCACATGATGTAACAGTTGTATGCAAGTGTCATCGTCATGCAACTAGCATCCTTTGTTTTCAGTCTTCCAAGACACACCTGGTCATGGGGAAATATGACTTCACTTTGAACCAGGTGTGGGTTGACAACAAGATGGGCATTCATTCAGCCGTAGGAAATCTGCCAACAAAAATTCTGTCTGACCCATACAAGCATGAAAAAGCGGATGTTTAAAACAAGGACAACAGTCACCACACTGAATAACATCCAGCTTAAAAATCAATTAGTCAAACACCATACAAATATCTAAATTCGTGGAAGCTATTTTACCAATATCCATTTGGGAAATGGACATATAAACAGGGGGAAGAAAATATTGATTTCAAATTTTGGCACAAGGCCAGCAAGCTCAAGAGAGGGAGTAAGTTGAATACACCAACCCCCAGTATTCAACTGATACTTATTTCATCAACCCCAAAAGGATGGAAGGCAAAGTTAACCTCAACGGAATTTGAACTGTGGATGTAATTGACAGATGAAATGCTGCGTTGCATTTTGTCCAACTGAGTAACGATTCTGCCAGTTCACAACCTTGCAGAAGGAATAAACTATTGAAATTTTAACTAACATATCCAAAACAATAACACACCTCAAAAGGATTTTGGAAACCATGATATTCATAAATAAGATCCGACTTTATAACCTTTTGCACTGTTAAGCTTCTTAACACAAGCTTTTATAAGTTTCTACGAAATAATTACTTTAAAAAAAATCATTTCCAGATGTTGCACATAAAGATCAATAAGCCAACGGTACAGGGAACAGACCGAAAGATAATACCTCTGTCTTTGAAATGTGTAGCAAGCTTTGCTTCTGTGGAAAAGATCAAATTATGAAGTGAAGGGATTCACATCTATTAAAAAAATAAAAATCTCAAAACTATTTGAAAAGAAATAGCATAGGCAAAATAAATACATGCATGTATGTGTATATATGCCTGTATATATGTATATATATACAGGTGCAGGAATGGATGTGAGGTTAAGAGGTTTGCTTCCCAACCACATGATCTTGGGTTCAGTACCATTGCATGGCACCTTGGGTTGACCAATACCCTGTGAATAAATTTGGTAGATTGGAAACTGAAAGAAGCCCATCTTGTGTATACATGTGCATGGTTTGACTGGAACTGGTAAGCTGGAGAGCTGCATCAGGTTCCAGTTTGATTTGACATGGTCTCTATGGCTGGATGCCCTTCCTAATACCAACCACTCCAAGAGTATAATAGATGCTTTTTACATGCCACCGGCACAGGTGCCTAACCCTAACCGACATCAGCCACGACTATGCTTTCACTTGGCTTGACGAGTCTTCTCAACACGGCATATGGCCAAAGGTCTTGGTTACTTATCAACTCTGTGAGGCCTGACGTTCGAAGGTTGCATTTTATGCAACCACCAGCACGGTTACCTGTTACGTGACACTGGTATCGGCCACAACTATGGTTTCACTTGGCTTGACAGGTCTGTTCAAGCACAGCATATCACTAAAGATCTCAATCACTACTGCCTCTGTGAGGCCCAAAATTCAAAGACCATGCTTCACCACCTTGTCCCAGTGTTATGTATATGTATGTATTGTCACATATTTGGGTCAGATGTGGCAGGTTCAAATGTTGCAGGATTTAACTGATCCACTACAATGACAAGTAAAAGTTGCTCTAGATGCAAACTCTCATTTTCTTTTCTTTTCTTAAGAGTGGAAAAAGGAACAAAAAATTGCACTAATATTTGGAGGCTGTGATTTCTTAGTTTGAGAATCACTAGACTAGAGCAATTTGAAAGCGTTTGTAACAGGAATTGCTTTTAACTTGGTAGTGAACTGGGAAAGTCATTAGAGCATAGATATTTTTTGTTTGGACTCTCAGCATTATAAGTTCAAGCCTTGCCAAGATCAACTTTGCCTTTTATTCATTGGGGGGAGGGGGATAAAAAAAAATTCCAATCCAAGACAGTGGATTGATGGAATCTTAATAAAGTTAAACTGGATTCTTTCAGTATTTGTTCTCTTTGAAGATCCAGCTTTGGCCTACTTGGGTAGTAAAGACTTAACCTGTCGTCTGAGTCAATACCACCACCTGACAACTTGAGTACCTTTCAGCAGAGTCCACTCTGTTGCAAGCATCCAGCAGCCAGGTTTCCCAGTTTGATAATCATTTCCCACCTCCCTTCCAAGTAGTCTTAGAGGTCCCTGTAAAGCAGTGGTACCCAACCATTTTTTTGCCTATGGACCCCTTTGATTCCTATTTACTCTCCTGGACCTTCATAGATAGATATTCAATGTATATAAAAAGAAAATCCTGCTCTATTTTCCTAATCAAATATTATTAAGAATTGTATAAGAAAAAAAAAATTAATATATTTTGAGTATTGTTGAAGTATAAGCATACATTTTAACAACCAAATCTTATAAGGACCTCCAAGGGCCATATGGACCCCAGTTGAGAACCACTGCTATAAAGGCAGTGTCCTTCCCTCCTGACTAAAAAAAAAACTAGATGCAAGATCAAGCTTTTCAATGAAATGAATGTGGTCGATTGAATCGATCACATGCTTATTACTGATGTTCGTTTATTGATTCTGAAGGAAAGCGAAAGGCAAAATTAACCAGAAAGGATCACTTTCGATGGGAAAATTTATTTTATTAAAGCAAAGATAATTATAAAACTTTTAGTAGGGATAACAAGATCCTCTGACCTATCGTATCCTGTTGGACAATCCAACCATACTAACATGGAAAAAGGACGTGACGATGATGATGGATCCGTCGGTAAAAATGCAAGCTGGAAATGCTTACATCTTAAATGCATACAGATTTATCACATAACTAACATGTAGGAGGTTCGTTATGTTTCAATGTTGTGAACAAGTTGCCACATGAATGAATGCACATGAAGGGTTTAAGTTGTCAGTACCTCTATTCTTTTAAAAAATATCGTAAATAATACGATATTATTAAAAAACCCACCGAAGTATTCAAATAAACATCTGGAAGGAGGTACAGTCTATCTAATATGTATTTATATTTCACCAACTATAGTACCGTAATAAGGGTCATACAACTTGTACTTCATGCATATACTAGCAAATAAATAACGGTGGAGATGGAGTATATGTAATCTTCAGATTACATATAGTCCATCTCTACCCATATGTATGTCTGCGTGTAGATAGATAGATAGATAGATAGATAGATAGATAGATATGCTTAGATAGATAGATAGATAGATATGCTTAGATAGATGGATAGATAGATAGATGAAGTACACAATGCTTCACGATGCGTATGTTTTAAATACGAAACAAATACTTATTACTGCACGTGTAACTATGTCAAAAACTTTTCTTTTTTTCACACGTGTATAATATATATACATGGCTTATTTACTTACCCTCTGCATTAAATTTAAACTAAGGTTAACGACCTTCTTTACAGAAAGATTTCAACAACAAAACCAGATGTTCAAATAGAGAAATACTCATTATTTTTTTTAATTTTAAATAGATTTATTTATGCATGTTCTTTTGAGATTATTTTTGCGTAGCTTTTATTTCATTTCTCGAGTGTAAATAAAATATAGAACACAAAATTAATACATATATATATTAATTTCAGAAATTTCTTTTATAAAAGCAATTTATAGCTATTTCACACTAGTGATTTTCAAATATGAAACGACCGACCGACCATACCTTTGCATGTATATGTATGCTAGAATACACAGTTGTGCTTGCTTGAATGCGATTAAGTTGAATTTATTAAGTCTGATATGGGCCAACTTGCAAGCAATACTAGGACAAGCTAGAGATACTAAGAAGTCTCCAATAAACGCGCGCGCGAATACTACACGCTCGCTCACACACACACACATCTATCCCTCTCTCTTTATACAAATATATATAGAGAGAGGAGATAAGTGAGGGAGGGGGCTAAGCGAATGGAATAATAAAGGAGAAACCAAAGAAAATGAGGAAAGATAAATACTATCTAGATTATTGATTATAATGTGAATATTCATAAGATTGTGTAATACGCTTTTCCTCTGTTATGTATAGAATGTGAGTGTGTGTGAGTGTATGTATGGGCGCGTTTTAAATACACGTGTTGTATATTCAATAGGGGAATAAAATTGACATAACAGTTGTTGCATATTACGTACATACACACGCAAGTATATATATATATATATATATATATATATATAGTGACATTGTATAACAGTTGTCAGAGAAACATAGCATGTATATTTACACAACGGTCAGAACCAACGGCAGCCTGTTCCCGTCAAGATGTAATTTTTTTTTATCGATCTTAAAATGTATGTGTATGTATGTATGCATGTATGGATGTGATAGTTTTTCTTGTTTTTTGTTTTTATAATTTGCACTTTCTACTGGTTAAAGATAAAGAAATGGTGTCATGACACAAAAAAAAGAAACCGGTTTAAAAAAAAAAAACTGGCTATATTTATGTGTGTGTGTGTGTGTACATGTGTATGCATAATATGCCAGCATCATGATTGACTACTTTATTTAGTTACCAGAGAGAAAACGTGTAGCTGGTTTGAAAGTAGGACGACTGGTGAGGTTATCGATTTAAATTAATTAAATTTAAAAAAACAGTTCATTAAACTCATATTCAAATTACAAACTGAGAGAAAATAAAAATAAGTTTCATTTCTTAGCATCTTTAAGATGGCTGTTAGGGAAACGGAAAGTAATAATTTGAAAGCCTAATACTCTAAACATTAAATTTTGATCATAATTAAATATGATATTGATCTTTAAATAGTTAATCATTGTTTACTGATATCATCGGTATGAGATAAAAAGATTTTCAAACATTCAACATCTGAAAAACATTTCATTTCCAAGAAAAAAAGAAATGTGATTAGCTTAAAATAATAACTCGTAGTATTTAACACACATTTATTTCATAAACTATTTAAGCGCCACAACCACATTAAGCGAATTAGCGCAATTTCAGATATCCTGGGAATGAACTCAATAAGTTTAGAATGCATGCGAAAGGAAATTGCTGTGGTTACCAACTGAAAATAAGGAAATAATTTAATAAGTTTATCGCCAAAGTTAAAACTTACCTGACTCCATGCTTTGTATTGAGCGCTAGGATAATGAGCCGTAAATGGGTTCCAAACTGTCGTGATAGCCCCGCGCTACCGGTTGTAATCCTTAACTTACCAAACGCTACCGTAAACATTCACATGTCGTTCCTATCAAAGGCAATGTTTCTTGCCTTTTGTCTTTTTCTCAGAAGCAACCGTCTTCTTTGATCATTCAATGCTGCAAAAAAAAAACATATTTATTGCGATGGATGTTAATCTTAATTAGACGCTGGAATTTGTTTTGTTTTAATTATATAT
>NC_069000.1:36759734-36761374 GCF_001194135.2 Octopus bimaculoides | reverse complement strand
TATAATTAATAAATTCAATAATAGGATAAAAATATAAACGAATTATACATATATATTTATATATATATATTTGAGTAATTTTGGGTTTTACGTTTTAAAATTTATTTTAGCAAGCCTTTTTTTTTTTACATATAAAATTTATTTCTCTTGACATTTCGTTGGAAATAAATAATAAAACAAAATTTAACGTCTTGCCTTAAAATAGTTGGATAATGCATTTTCATTCATAGCTTTCGACATTGAAATCCTATAATAGCAGCCAAGCGTGTCGAAGTTGTGTCCTGATTGACACGGGTTGTTAACTGCTCTGAACAAGTATTGGGAGCTAATTTAGTTAACCATACCCGTTCCCTTAGCAACTATGGCGTTGAATCACTCCTTGTATCATAAGTAAAGAAGACATGATGTAACAAGTAATGTTCATTAGATGTTAAAATACACATTAAAAGACGGTGCCTTCAAACGATTTTTAAAATTATTTTAGTCCTGACTAAATAGGTTCTTTGTCTTCACAAGAAAACTAGGCCCAACTTTTATAGGCAGAATTTTTTTTACTGTTAGCATCAATATAGAAGCAAAACCACATATTATGGCTACCTTAGGTTCAGAATTTTATCCTTGCAGAAATTGTTAAGTATGACCACTAATTACAGGATGTAATCTGTGATTTCAACCCCATGGAGACTCAGATTTTAAGGATTTAAAAATTACGCATTTTTCTTACCAAAAAAAGTCACTTCAGCATTTGAGCTGAGAACAAAGGGGTTGACAAATTGAAAATTTGCACTCATTATATATATCATCATCATCATCATCATCATCATTTAACGACCATTGTCCATGCTGGTATGGGTTGGAAGGTTTGACCATGGCTAGCAAGCAGGAAGGCTGCACCAGACACCAGTCTGATTTGGCATAGTTTCTATAGCTGGATGCCCTTTTTAATGCCAACCACTCCAAGAGTGTAATGGGTGCTTTTACACGCCACCACCACAGGTGTCATTTGCGTAACACCAATATCTACCACAACTGTGATTTTACTTGGCTTGATGGATCTTTCTTCTCAGTCATTCGTCATTGCTTCCATGAGGCCCAACACTCAAAAGGTGCTTTTCATGTGCCACAGGCATCAGCCACTTTGCCTCCGTAAGGCCCAATGCTCGTAAGGTACTTTTTACATGTAACTGGCACGGGTGCCAGTTACATGAGACCAGCATCAGCCATGACTACAATTTCACTTAGCTTGATGGGTCTTCTCAAGCACATTATATACCAAAGGTCTTGGTCTCTGGTCATTGTCTCCGTGAGGCCCAAAGTTCAAAGATCATGCTTCACCACCTCATCCCATGTCTTCCTGAGTTTACCTCTACCACAGGCTCCCTCCACATATATATATATATATATATACTCTTTTATTTGTTTCAGTCATTTGACTGCGGCCATACTGGAGCACCGCTTTTAGTCAAGCAAATCGACCCCAGGACTTATTCTTTGTAAGCCTAGTACTTATTTTATCGGTCTCTTTTGCCGAACCACTAAGTTACGGGGACGTAAACACACCAGCATCGGTTGTCAAGCGATGCTCCAGCATGACCACAGCCACTTGGCTGAAACCCATAAATAAATAAATAAATAAATAT
>NC_069000.1:36732757-36759547 GCF_001194135.2 Octopus bimaculoides | reverse complement strand
GTGAATATAAAAAAATAACTTTCAGGAACAATAGTGGTTTATTGAGATGGAAGGTTGCGGATTTTGAAGAGTAGCTAGCAGTATACACCTCACCTGGATTTTACCACTTCTGAGGTTCTACTTGCTATGAAACATATGTAGCCTGAATTTTCCCAGTGTTTAGGCATAAGCAAACCTTAGATTAGTTAAAATATGTTTATGATACATTTCAACTTCTAAAGGCAAATCCACTAGAGTTACCATGGTGAGAAAATTCTCTTGTATGGTAAAAGGTGTAAAAACATCTCTCGGGGGGGGGGGTCGTTTGAGGTGGTAGATAGCTTCTGTTACCTAGGACTCTAAGTTAGCAGTGGTGGCGGGAGTTCTGAAAGTGTAGTTGCCAGGATAAGAGTGAGCTGAGTGAAGTTTAGAGAGCTTCTACTTTTGTTGGTAACTAAAGGCCTCTCCCTCAGATAAAAGGCAGTTTGTATGATGCCTGTGTGCATACAGCTATGTTACATGGCAGTGAAATACAGGCTTTGATTATACAGGACCTGTGAAGGCTGTGATATTGACCTTTTAACCTAGAATAGGTTAGAAGGGTCAAGTGGTGAAGACATTACTTTGCTTAGCTAAGGCATCTGGCAAATGTAACTTCTGTCACAGAAAAACTATTGTTTTACTGTGAGAAAAGTGCTGTTGAACTGTTAATTTAAATTTGGCTAATCAAGGATTGAATCCACACCATGCCAGCAAGATCCACTACATATGTATACATAAATATACAACAGGCTTCATTAAATTTCATTCAACCAAATCCACTCACAAGGCTTTGGTTGGCCCAAGGCTATAGTAGAAGACACCTGCCCAAGGTGTTATGCAGTGACTGAGTCCAGAACTTTGTAGTTGGAAAGAAAAATTCTTACCTCAAAGCCATCTGGATAAAAAGTCACAATCTTAGCTAGGAAAAATAGTAACTGGAAGAAAGTTATATTTTATTTAAATACTATAAGCAAACAAAGTAATAAAGCAAAATATATTTCAAATCAATTGTTAACTGACAGTACATAGCTTGTAAAAAAATTTATGTATGATGGCATTGCACATATGTGAAAAACAAAATTTATTCAGTTTCTTAAGCAAAGTGTTGTTGGCACTCCGTCGCTTACGACGTCAAGGGTTCCAGTTGATCCGATCAACGGAACAGCCTGCTCGTGAAATTAACGTGCAAGTGGCTGAGCACTCCACAGACATGTGTACCCTTAATGTAGTTCTCGGGGATATTCAGCGTGACATAGAGTGTGACAAGGCTGACCCTTTGAATTACAGGCACAACAGAAACAGGAAGTAAGAGTGAGAGAAAGTTGTGGTGAAAGAGTACAGCAGGGTTCGCCACCATCCCCTGCCAGAGCCTCGTGGAGCTTTAGGTGTTTTTGTTCAATAAACACTCACAACGCCTGGTCTGGGAATCGAAACCGCGATCCTATGACTGCGAGTCCGCTGCCCTAACCACTGGGCCATTGCGCCTCCACCTTAAGCAAAGTAACACAAAGAAAACCAAAAGTTTAAGTCAGTCATTTATTGACAATACATAACATGTACAGCTTGATTGGACACCTTGACATAGTATCATGGCATTACATGTATATTCAGTATTTTTAATGTTGATGACTATGCCAGCCAATACCACAAAGAAATTCAGCCACAGTCTTGTGGTTCTCCCGTTAAACAACACACAAGTTATGGAGGCATTCTTATTACTGTGACCCTGTTTTTCTGTGACTTGTTCACAAATTTGAAATTGGATAACTTTATCATGGATGTTTTGTTTCATCGGATTAAACATTGCAGCATCAGATCTTTTATTAACATATTTGCAGGCATATTTAATGGACTTTATCAAATTGTATGCCTTAATAATTAGTAGGGTTCACTGAATGCTGTACATCAAATATGTTGGTCAGGAGCAGGGCTGGACCCATAGAAGCACAAAGCACTTAAAAGATTTTGCTGCTCCCGTATATACATTATTAAAAATACAAACAATAATAAGCCATAAAACAAAAATGTTTATTTTTCAAAATGAAATAAAACTAACAATAAGCTGGAAAATAAGATTTATTTTGTATACTTCCACTTTATATTTGAAAAGTTTTCTTTTACTTTTTTTGGTTGTGAACTCTTTGATCAGATTCTCATTATGAAACTATGAACACTTCAAGATTATACTTCCAATCATAAAACCATTTTGAATATTATTTTTGCAAGTTTAAAGTGATTTCTTTTGTGTCATAAATCATAATACCATTTTTGTGGTGACTCCCACCTTCCCTTAATGCCTTGTGACCCCCTTCAGTCATGAATGACCATGGGATTGCACCTAGAAAGTTCATCTCCGAGGCATGAGACCGGACAAGGTTGTTCATGGAAGACCAGCAGTTGCCCATGTATACTAGCCTCACCTCTCCATGCTACCAATGTTATCCACGGGAAAGGCATAGGCCGATACAGCTTGGCACCAGTGACGTTGCAACTCATTTCTACAGATGAGTGAACTGGAGCAACATGAAATAAAGTGTCTTGCTCAAGAACACAACATGCAGCCTGGTTCAGGAATTGAATTCACAACTTTATGATCGTAAGCTCTAACCACTGAGCCATGCACCTTGATGCCCTAAGCACATGCTTATTTTACTTAAGGATTAGTGCAGCACTGGTCAGGAGTGGGAAGTAGGGAACTCTCAATCTGTTGTCAATCTCATATTTTCAACAAAGATTTGGAAGTCTCCATCCTCTGGTATGCTCTTCTTCTGAAAGGAGGCTAGACATCTTTATCATCAGTATGCATTCCCTTGGACATTGTTCCATGCACTTATTGTCTTCCATGCAAGGTGAATGCCTGTTTAGGGTACCACGAGGACCATTAACCATCTGAGTTTTAACAAGACTGATTAGCTCTTTCTCCCTGCCAGGATCTTGAAACTCAACTAACATGATGGAATCAATTTGTGTGTACTCATAGTAAGCCCCGGTTTTAGCAAATGGGAAGGAAGAGGAGGAGGAGGAGGTATGTCTCTTCTGTTTTTTAATTATTATAAATCTTCCACTGAGGAGGAAGCCAGTTTCCAACAAAGATACAGGGCTCCATCTTTGGGATGTAGTTAACACAGACAAATTCACACTTGGAACTTGAGACAGGTCTTGCATGTTTTTACTGTTCCACTCACAGATTGCACTTGTAATGCACGAATCAGCCAGTCAATTTCTCTTTCTGAAAATCCTAGTTTATCCAGATTCTCCTTTAAGCATTTACAAACAAAACCTTGTTTTGTTATTGGTATGAATATGAATTCATAGTCTGGATATAGAAGCTGGAAGTTTCGAAGCAGTTCTCCATAGACGTCCTCTTTTTCTTTGATTATCAAAGAGATATTTGTATCTGCAGGGCAGCTGACCTCTATGATGGTACATACCTTTGCCCCTCTGTCCCAAACAACAGTGTCTGGCCTGTTATGCTTACATTTGACAGAAGTTTTGATGGGAATATTCCACCAGTATTCCTTGAGTTGGTGTTTATGAATATATTCTATAACAGAGGGATTTCCTAAGTTTGTATGTATGTATGTGAGGGAGAGAGGGAAACCTGCAGTTTCACATGACCACTGGTCATCTTGCTTTGGACTTTCACTGGATACTAATCACAGAGACAGGAGAGTAGTACTTGTGTTGCACAAACGTCTATCGCTATAATCCAACGATATGCAGATGTCTCTTTGTAGTGACCTCATTTGCCTTTCTATCAACAGAAAGTGCCACAGTGATGGAAGACTGGCAATGTGTGCAGGCCTGACCAGCTTGAAGCCATGCAGGTCTGCAACAGGAATGAATGGTCACTGGAGGGGCCATGGACAGAAAGTCAGATAGGGATAATGAGGAGGAACAAGGTGACAGAAATTCTTTATGAAGATGGAGCAGTTACCATGACTGTGTGTGTGTGTGTGTGTGTGTGTAAAGTTCAAGTGATTTATTATGCAATGAAAATGATTATGAATCATGTTGGTAAAGTGTAAATGATTTATTTCTAACATAAAAATATAAAAACAAAATTAACTTTCAGGGTAGTACAAAGATTCTACTCCATTTACAAAGATCTGGACATGTATCTCACTTTAACTTGGTGAATATTAAAGCAAAAGGTTGCCAATTTTTCTATCATCTTGGCCTAACAGCCCTTACTATTTGTTCTCACTGTTTTGTCTTGTTTTTACTGTCTTTGTCTTGTTCTCACTGTCCTGTTCTTGTTAACACTTTCACCCTCTGCAAAAAATTCCAAATTTCATTTAATTTGTTTTGCGGGAAGGACTGTTCCAACGAAGTCACGTATTGTCCTTGCCTTCGAAACGCGGAGTAGATGGAACAGGGACAACTGAAGAAGGGAAATATTCTTTATGTTGCATGTCTTGTTTCTTTGTTTGTTTTCGTTGTTCGAAAAAAGTTCGTTTTCTGTCTCCGTCTTTATGTTTTCGTTTCTCATTGTGTTTAACGTTTTTTTTTTTATGTCCTGTACCCATATATGTATGCATGTATACATATAGATGTAGGTATGTACATATATGTATTGATATATGCATATATTTATATATTATTTATATAAATATACATACATACATATACCTATCTACATACAATGTTTCTTTTGGGGATGGGGGTGGGGTGTCTCACAGAATGTTTATACTTCTATTTGCGTTCAAACAGAAAGAAAAGTAAATGAAAGTATATTAGTCAAGAATGTAAAGAATTGGAAGAAATACTGCTATCTGTTCTGGCTGATGTTTTAACAATTTTGCCTGCTTGCTACCTTGGAGTGGAGGCGCAATGGCCCAGTGGTTAGGGCATCGGACTCGCAGTCATAGGATCACGGTTTCGATTCCCAGACCGGGCATTGTGAGTGTTTATTGAACGAAAACACCTAAAGCTCCACGAGGCTCCGGCAGGGGATGGTGGCGAACCCTGCTGTACCCTTTCACCACAACTTTCTCTCACTCTTACTTCCTGTTTCTGTTGTGCCTGTAATTCAAAGGGTCAGCCTTGTCACATTGTGTCACGCTGAATATCCCCGAGAACTATGTTAAGGGTACACGTGTCTGTGGAGTGCTCAGCTACTTGCACGTTAATTTCACGAGCAGGCTGTTCCGTTGATCGGATCAACTGGAACCCTCGTCGTCGTAACCGACGGAGTGCCAACAACCTTGGAGTAAATTAATAATGCTTTCTTTATAAAGGATTCTAGCTATGACCCTGCCATCTTTGTTTCAACCATAGTGTACATAGGGTAACATAACTCAATGTAGCTTTTTTTTTAAAGAAGGTAACATGTAATTTGAGGGAGATTTGGCTACTACATCTGTTTGAGCAAATATATATATGTATATAAAGAAAGCATCCCAACAAAGATATTACCAATTTTGTTTTAAACATAATGTACCTACGAATACTTTCAGAGAATGATGTCACTAAGTGACGGAGAAAGGGGGAAAAGGATTGGACTGAAGGAGAAAAACTTAGGACCCAGAGGCGGTGAGTGGTGTTACTCAGTGTGGGGTGAGTAGCACACTCTTCATAATATCATTTTCAAATATCATTCATGTTATCATATTTTAATTTATTTTTCATATTCATTTTCATGTGTCATTCCTTATATATTTTATTTTTATATTTTTAATTGTTATATGTCCCCACATGTGTTGTAGTGTCCCCCTCTGTGTAATGCCTTTACGGCAATTTAAAAGAAGTGAAGAAACTTGCTTCCTAACCGCATGATTCCGGGTTCAGTCCCACCTTGGGCAAGTGTCTTCTACAGTAGCCTCCTGGCTGACCAAAACCTTGTAAGTGGATTTGATAGACGGAAACTGAAAGAAGCTTGTTATATATATATGTGTGCGCGTGTGTGTGGAGGCGTGTGGTTTAGTGGTTAGCATCATGATCGTAAGATTGTGGTTTCGATTCCTGGACCGGGGAACGCGTTGTGTTCTTGAGCAAAACACTTCATTTCACGTTGCTCCAGCTGGCAAAAATGAGTAACGATGCGATGGACTGGCGTCCCGTCCAGCTGGGGAACACATACGCCATTGAAACCGGGAAACCGGGCCCATGAGCCTGGCTAGGCTTTAAAAAGGCGCATTTATTATTTTTTTAATATATATTTATGTGTCTTTGTGTCTGTTTGTCCGCCCACCGTCGCTTGACAACCGATGTTGGTGTGTTTACGTCCCCGTAACTTGGAGGTTCGGCAAAAGGGACCGACAGAATAAGTACTAGGCTTACAAAGAATAAGTCCCGGGGTCGATTTCTTCGATTAAAAAGCGGTGGTCCAGCATGGCCGCAGTCAAACGACTGAAACAATTAAGAGAATATATACACATATATATATATAAAGCATTCCAACTATGGCTCTGTCATCTTTGTTTCAGGCATAGTTTATCTAAGGGTACATTATCCGAAGTATCCATTCTTTTAAAGAATGGTAGCATGTAATTTAAGGTAAATTTGGCTACTGTATCTAACAGCAAGAGCGACCGCTTCTAAATATAACTGTTTCTCTCTTTCTATCTTCCCGCGTGTTATAAGTGGTGGGCGAAAAAAAAAATGTAACTTCCGATCTGTCTGGAAAACATTTTTAAAGTCTCGCGCACTCATAAATATACTTCATTTGGTACATACTCCTCGTTCAGTTCTGCAGTCGGGATGGACAGCAGTAGTCACATCAATACCAAATGTTTTATAAATAACTGAATGAAACTGATGTCTCGATGTCTTATATCCGAAGTTATAGCGAAGCAGCAAAAGAGTAAAAGAACCGGTGGAACATAATAAGAAGCAGTTGATTTAAAATAAATAAGAGACCAATCTCGAAAGCATGATTTACCCCAGGATAGCATTTGGCTTGAATTTTGTTCATCGAATGAAACAGACATGCGTTAATAAGAATGTGGTTCAGTTGTGTGCACGCTGTAATTTCTTGAGTCATCATCGTCATATAGAGGAAAGGCATTTTATTTCATCATGGTCCAGAGTAAAGGTTAATGCTACTGAAGGTAAGCATATTTGTTAGTTGTTATACCACCAGTAATACTGGTTGCCCCTCATGCACTTTTGTAGGTATGCCATACATATATATGCATACATGGTATTACATACACAATTGTAGGTGTAGACTTGTGCACGTAATCCTATATATATATATATATAATAATATAATAATAATAATATTTATTAGGGATAAAATCCAAAATTTCAGGTAAAAACTCAATTAAAATCAATATATTAAAATTAAATTAAGTTTCACAGTATAAAAAATATATAAATATATAGTATTAGTATACACACACACACACACACACACATAAATATATTATACATTTGCAAGAATCGGGGTGACAGTGACTTCGAAGTTTCGGCCTGCTGGCCTTCCATAACAGTCCGAGTGGAAGAATAGCCGCTGGCCGAAACTTCGAAGTCACTGTAACCATTATTCTTGGAGATATATTCATACATAAATATGTAATCTGCAACAACAACTACAACAACAAAAAAGTATTGAATCATCCTTCAGTTTAATTGTTAATGTATAAAGCTGAGTCTAAGTGAAGGTGAACCCAATTACCATAATTCTATAGTCAATTTCGGGGTAGTTTAAAGATATAAGTACCAGCCAAGTTATTCAGATCGATTTAATCGAATGTTATCCTCTTACAACACGCTCCTCGTATGTTAGAAACCATTATATAACTAATATTTATCCACCCTCAGCAAGAATTATCATTTTTAACAAGAATCGTCATAGTAATAAGATAAATAAATATAAGAATGAACTCGTCTATATTTGTGTGTGTTACCATTTAGATATTTCTAGAAAGGAAAACATGAAGTTGCAAGTAATCTCCTTGATTATTCTCTCTATCAGCACTGTCTTCGCAGATTTATGATGAATCAAAGGCGTTTTAGCCGTGGCCATCACGCCTTGAATGTGTGTTTATATATATATGACACTATGGTCAAATGTATCTTCTTTTTAAGACGACAGGTATGTAATATGAGATTTAGCTGGCCAAAAGTGCCCATCACGCCTATATATATATATATATGACAGTATTGTAAAATGTGTCCTCTTTTTTTTTATTACGATGAGTTGTATGTAATTTGGGGTTTGGTTGTTATTTCTAGTAAATCGGGTCCAGTGCCGATGTATAATCAACAGAGCAGTTCCCAAACCCACACGGGTCGCGAACTTAAAATATTTTACTTTCTAAATATGTAACATTTCTATCGATTTGTTATACAATATACCCCCAACATTTACTACAAACAGTAAATGTTTTTTAAAAAGTCATAAAGTTGTGGAATATACAAAACGCGAGGAACCACATGGAAACGACCATGCTGGATTCCCCGAATATCTACAAAAATTGCTGAGCTATGCTATTTCATTGTTTATAAAATGTACCAAAATATAAACGGCAATTATGTTAGTTTAATTAGCCTTAGTTACCACAGATATGGGTAAATTTTCTGAAAATTTACCCAGATATGAACCCAAATTGGCACAAAGTATTTATACTTAACTCTATACCTGTGTGGAATCTTCGAATGTCGGCATAAAGGTGTGCTGTTTATATCTATGATCTATAATATAAATATATGATATGATATATATATAATAAAACTGTAATTAACTCTGATTAGTTTAATCAATCTTGGTAATCACTTAAGTAAAATGATGATTTGTAATTGCCACATATTCTTCTGTGGTCCGTTCTGTTTTCTCTACCTGAGGTTGTTTATGTACATATTTATTTAGCAACAGTTACCCCAAAACTGATGATTATTGCACCAAAAAAAGTATGAAATACTACAATTTATAAAATTTTAAAGAAGTTATTCTATTATATTGGAAAAAGTGTGACGAAGAATTATTGATTTGAAACAATAGATCGTGATAAAAGTTTGGGAACCGTTGACGGGGAATTGTTAACGAACTGGCTCTCTCTCTCTTGGGCTCGTTGCATTAACGTATATTCTTACTGTTACTACATATTTTTTTGCTTCATATTTTACATTTGGTAAGTTTCATTCAGGTGTACTGTTATATTCGGTCGGCAGAACTATGTACAGATAGATTTGTGAAATTAATGTGTCTAGTTTATTAATCAATACCCACCCCCGTTCGTGTGCCTGCTCGGCAGCAAGACAAGAGATTCAAATCGATTTATGATTTAAATTATGCCTTTGAATTAGTAAGTCAAAGCAAGTGAAGTAGAATGTACATTGCCTTTTGTAAACCATCAAAGACTTTGTTTAATTTGCTCATGAGCCCACGCCGGTGTGTGTAGCCATGTCACACCCGTTGTAGGATAAAAAACATTCCAGAGTATCACGAAACTCCTTGAACGTGGAAGGTTGTTTTTATTAGTATGCATATTAGACATATCCCTATTATACATAATTATATCTACCACTTATAATATAAAAACTGGGTTTTTTTGTTGCTATTTTTGGTGTTTTCTGAACAGTGACGTGCCCCCTTTGTATATATCAATGGCTGACATCTCTAATCGACGCTGTGTGAAGGTCGATGACTGCCTGACATATCTGAGTGGGTATATTGTGAATTCCAATGAATGATAGCTCTGTGAAAGGATTATGTGAGATGTTTGGGTAACATCTGTGCAATGAGACATAGTAAGGACGACAAAAAGAGACACAGGTAGACGCATTAGTTAGTTCAGAGGAGCAGGGATGGGAGCTTTATTATGACAATAAAAAGGTATGGGTAGATCTGTGGTGGTGATGGTTGAAGCATATTAACTGGGTCTTTCTCACAAATGAGCTTCCAGATGGTGTCTACATTGTTTTGTGTGTAACACTGGCTCATTTGTGATTAGTACTTATTTGACTTGGTAGGTGATCAGTAATTGATCTGAGCTGAAATATTATTTTCTGGTCTTGCAAAAAAATCATCATCATCACTTAACGACTATGTTCCATGCTGGCATGGGTTGACCTGGTTTGACAGGAACCGACAAGCTACAGAACTGCATCAGACTCCAGTATCTGCTTTGACATGATTTCTAGGACTGGATGCTCTTCCTAATGCCAATCACTTTTATGTGGAACCAGCACTATTAGTGAGATAAGACCCACTCAGCTGAGTGAGAAACAGTACGAAAGGATGTGAATTTATGTTAGGCCAAAGTATGATAGAAGGACTGGACAAGGTGTCTTGCTGTAGGGAATGTGGTTGCTCTAATCAGAAAAGGAACATGGTACTGAAGATGTGTCAAGGCAGGAAGGTGAGTAGAAGAGAAGAGACCTGGGTGGTTAATCTAAGTTTTTGTTTTGCAATTTTGCTACTGGGGTTTTATAATGTTGGCGTTAGGAAGGTCATCCAGCTGTAGAAACTCTGCCAAATCAGATTGGAGCCTGGTGCAGCCATCTGGTTCACCAGTCCTCAGTCAAATCGTCCAACCCATGCTAGCATGGAAAGCGAACGTTAAACGACGATGATGATGATAAGAGACTTTGAGTATTTTAGAATATGTGTTATTCATGAGTCAAGAGGAGACGAGAGACAAATCTTTATCCATGGTAGGTGTTGTGAGTTTGTCTTTGTGCTATTGATAATGGATTCTCCATTGGTTTTGATGATTTGTATTCAGTTGTTTTAATCCAGGGAACTACCTACTCATTAAATTAACAAGTGAGTGACTGAGTATTCCACAGACATGTGAGCCCTTAATGTATTTCTCAGGCCAAGCCAACATGACACAATATGCACTCAATTCATTTAATGGGCTTCCACACAGTTTCCATCTATCCAGTTTCCCTTGCGAGGCTTGGGTCGGCTCAGGGTCTGTCAAGAAACTATGTGGCAGGATTGAACCCCAAGACATCATAGCTGTGAAATGAATTCCTTTACCACCCAATCATGCATTCAATGAAGGTTGGATCAGGTTGTCTCTGAGTGGTTGTCCATTGCATGGTTGAAGGAAGATGAGGTGTGATGGCTGCAGGTGCTAAATCTGGTGAATAGGGCAGGTACAGAAGTGATACCTTGTTTTGTTTTTAGTGAGAAACTTATAAGTGAACAGAACCCAGTGGGAGGATGCATTGTCATCGTGTAGAATCCAATTCTTTGTGCTCCATGGATCTGGTCACTTTCACCAAATGTCCTCACTCAAATGCTTCAAAATATCATTGATTGTCCTCCAATGATCCTCATGCACAAGCTGATGAATTTTCACATTTCCAGGGGTGATATACAGGGCATGTCTTCTAGGGATATTCTTCTGCATTTGAAGTGTCCATGCCACTCAAAACATTGCATATGACCCATTGCCAAATCATGACAGGCTTACTGAAGCACACTCAATGTCTCTGTAACAAATATCCGTCGAATGTAAATAATGTATAGGACAGTCTAGTTCGAAGGCAAATAACTCTGGTCAGTTACTTTAGTGAATAGGTCTTATTGTGAATGTTGAATGGGTTGGTGTGCTATTAAGGGGGAGAATTATCTGCCATCCAATTAACATCAGGTGACCAAGCGGTTAGGGTATTCAACTCAGTCATAAGGTCCTGAGTTCAATACCTGGCAGCATGTTGTGTCCTTGTGCAAGACACTTTATTTCACGTTGTTCCAGTCAGTTCAGCTGGTAAAAGAGAGTTGTACGTGTAATTTCAAAGGGCCAACCATGCCACATTCTGTGTCATGCTGAATCTCTCTGAGAACTATGTCAAAGGTACATGTTTGTGACTTGCTCAGCCACTTGGGCGTTAATTTCCCCAGCAGGCTTTTCCTTTGATCAAATCAACTAGAACCCTTGTCGTAACCAATGGAGTACCAGTTTAAAAAATTTTTTTAACTAAATCTAATTAATGGGACCTTAATAGCCACTTGAAGCTTTGGAGACATTTAACTTTCTTCTTCACGTTTTCCTTATGAATGTCAAATGTCTTCTTCTACCCTTATCATGTCTCCACTTTATTACCAAATAAATCTGGAGGCTGTTCTTCATCTGAAGCACATAGAATTAAGTTTTCTATTCAAAGACACAGTGAGACGTACTGCAGATATGATTCTATGATAATTCAGATGTTCATTCTTACATATACTGCATTTTCTGGCTTACAAATTGATATAGTATATAGTGTAAAAATTCACACATCATTGCTATCTTTCCAAATCCTGCTGCGTTTTGCATAGAATTTTTGGTCCCCTAAAGTTGTTTTGATATATAAGTTGACCTGTGTTTTTCAGCTGAAAATTTTATTCTGAAAAAATTTGATTTGTATGCCAGAAAATAAAATATTCACTAGGCGAGCTGGCAGAAATGTTAGCACATCAGACAAAATGCTTAGCGGTATTTCATCTGCTGTTACGTCCTGAGTTCAAATTCCACCGAGGTTGACTTTGCATGTCATCCTTTCGGGGTCGATAAATTAAGTACCAGCTACGCACTGGGGTCAATGTAATCGACTTAACCCCCTTGTCTGTCCTTGTTTGTCCCCTCTATGTTTAGACCCTTGTGGGCAAAAAAGAAATAAGAAAAGAAAATATTCACTATCTTATCATTTAACCCTTTTGATACCTACCCGGCTGAAACCAGCTCTGGCTCTGAGTACAAATGTCTTATTTTCATAAGTTTTGAATAAAAATCTTCCACCAAACCTTAGTCACAATTTATGTTCCTAACACTAGCTGAATGGTAACTAAGTTATTTTACTAAATTCTTTGTTATATTTAAAGTTATTGAAAGAAATACAGAGCATCTCAAAATAAATACAGTAACGAAAGGGTTAACTTCATTCTTGATCACTTTCTTGTACGCATGCATGCACACACATATACATAAACTCCCCCTCTCTCTGTACCTATATATAGGCTCAAGCATAGTTGTGTGGTTAACAAGCTCACTTTGCAATCATATGGTTTTGAGTTCCATCTCATTGCACAGCACCCATATTGTCTTCTGCTATAGTTCCAGGCAAACCAATGCCTTCTGAGGGAATGTCTTCAATGGAAACTGTGGAAGTCCATCATATTTACATATCTGTGTGTGCTTGTCACACATCTCTCCAACAGTTTGACAGCTGCTGTTGGTTTGTTTACATCCCTATAAACAATTGTCAAAAGAGACCAACAGAATAAGTACCAGACTTCAAAAAATCCCTTCAAAACATAAGTACTGGGGTTGGTTTGTTCGACTAAATCCCTTCAAGGTAGTGCCCCTGCATGGCCAGTCAAACGATTGAGACAAGTAAAAGAAAAAAATTGCAAACAAAAGGAAACAAACAAAAAGTACATTTCCAGAAAACTATTTCACATGTTTAACTTGATACATCACAAACAGCTGAACTATTCTTTGCTCTCAGTAATGAAGTTATATGTATGTATGTATGTATATATATATATATATATATATATATATATATATATATATACACACATACACACATACACATATGTGTATGTGTATATCTCTATCTATCTATCTATATATATATATATATATATATCTATATATATCAAGTTGGCTATTCGCAATTTAGAACCGATAGGCATCAAGTACAGTCATCACCAAAGTGACGGAGGGTGCTAGTGAACACCAGCATTGCTAGAAATAACAGTGAAAACAACTCTTAGCCATGTGAGAGCACTTTTCCAATGGCTGACAATAGAGACAGGCTCTCTCCTTACGACAAGTGAGATGGACTCATATCAGCACTGATTTCAGATTTAGTCAACTTTCATCATTGATCCATTACTCCGTTGCCAAGGGTTAAAGAACCTAAGTCATCCTGTCAGCCTTATAGAGAATACGATAGGAAACAGCAACTGATTTCAAAAATACAGACTGATAAATATATATATATATATATCATCATCATCATCATCGTTTAACGTCCGCTTTCCATGCTAGCATGGGTTGGACGATTTGACTGAGGACTGGTGAAACCGGATGGCAACACCAGGCTCCAATCTAATTTGGCAGAGTTTCTACAGCTGGATGCCCTTCCTAACGCCAAGGATTATCAATTTATTAATTTATTGATAAATTAATAATTAATAATTTTTACCAAGCTCTTCGGTATGTAAACACCATTATCGGTGAAGAACTTATTTAAAAGTTCTTATATATTTATAAATAACATAATTAAGGGATCAGCAACAGTTGCTTCACCACATTTCCTCATCAGATATGAATTTGCAACTGGAATATCATACTGATGAGGAAATGAAGGGTTTTTCTCTTCTAAGCCAGAAACGCGTCTATGATTAACTACGACTGGTTAGGTTTGTTATTTTTTCTTCTTGTTTTGCCTTTGTGAGTTACAAGTAATGCTATCTGTTGGAGTTTCAGCACTTTAGCTGCTATTTCTGAACTTCAGTATGTGGTGAAGCAACTGTTGTTGATCCCTTAATTGTGGATATTCTATATTGTAAGAATGCCATAATACTGCAGTATTAATCTTAGGAAGAGATTTCATACAAACATATAGTGCTGAGAAGCACGAAAGTGTCTGTAGCAGACTGTGGCTCTTTTACAGTATATCCATGTTAAGTATCATACTGATTGCTATTTGGAACTAAAACTGCTTCTCTTGCTAATAATGGGTTTTTGCTCAACCTGCCAGATATTTGTGAAACCAGTGATTTGTTAATCACTGTTTTTTTCTATATCAGTAAACACAAAATTTGTCCAGGCATGCAGTTGGTAGTGGATACTTGCTTTTAATGATGCACAACTGTGCAGAAATCCTGGGATCTAGCAATTCCACTGCCACCATTGCTGACCACTTTTCATCTGCTACAGATACTTCTGTATCATTGCTTTTTAGGACTACTTATTTACACGAGATGTTTTCACAAAATAAATGATGCAATATTCTGGCTTTCGTACAGTATATCCATGTTAAATAAGCTGTATAGATTGCTGTCCAAAAGTAACATTGCTTCTGTTGCAAATAACGAATTTATATATATGTATCACAGTTTGCTTGAAGCATTGTAGTAAAGAAGTTGAATAATAAATGAAAAGTGAATGAGAAAAGCTTTTAGCAATGTTGATGCATATATATATTTATAATAACAATAATTAAATTATTGTACACTGTTGTGTCGATGTCTCCAAGCGAAGAAGTAGGATCGCCCAAGACATATAAATAGAGGTAGTCTAGCCATGGTAGAGGAGTTGGTAGAGCTGTTGAGTAGCAGTTGTGTAGCGGTTGAGTAGAGATCATCCAAAGGTGCTAGAGAGCAATAGCTTGAGACATAACATATACAGTGCTCAGGTACAACTCATTGGAAAAAGTAGCCAGAGGTGCATGAACAAACAGTACATAGAATAATAGACATGAAGTAAACTGTGAATGAGTTATTAAAGGCTGGGGATATCTGGTGTACTGTTGTCAAATTTCAGGAAGGAAGTTTTGAAGAGTGCAATGTCCCGACAGCCAACTGCTGATGTGGGTAGTTTATTCCATGCTTCAGCAATTCTGAGCATGAAAAATGTTTCCGAAAGTCATGGGTGCTGTGTTGCTTTTTTTAAATTTTATTTTGTAAGCATGTCCACAAGTGTTAGATATATGAAATTCAAACATATGCCCAAAGTTGTCGTCAAAAAGATGGTGGATAATCTTGTGGGTGTCTGCCAAGTCAGTTGGCAGACATCAGAGCTTTAATGTGTCCATGACAAGGCAAGCAAGATGAAAGTTCATGAATCAAAGTTCAAGACAACCAGAAATCCAAAGAGGACTCAATACCAGTTTAAAGATAAATGTAGAACAAAGAAACTCTGTGCTAATTCAATCACTCATCTCCTCTTCAATTTTCTTTCTTTTCAGCCAACAGGCAGTTATTTTTCTCTTCCTACAATCATCTCCAATTAATACCAGGGCCCAAATATGGAAGACAAAATAACTTTAACTTAACAAATCAGTTGGTACCATCTGCATATTGTCGAAATTTCCGAACAAATTCCTTTCACAAGACCAGCAGGGTTCAGCGTAATGGAGAAGATATCGACAAGGAAACTCCAAAGGGTTTATCCATTTTTCAACGATTCAAACAAGCCTATAAACAGCATGGCAAAGTTCTCATTGGAGTCCATCTTGCCACGTCTGCTGTCTGGTTTGGTTCCTTCTATTATCTCACTATAACGTAAGTTGTTCATATTTTTATTTTTTTAAATTATACTCTTTTAATTCTTTTGTCTATTTCAATAATTGGATGACAAATTCCAAGAATTTACACTTAATTACAATAAGCCTAGTACAAGAACTGTTTTCAGCACTCGTTTTATCAATCTCTATCAAATGGTTGGGCCAACCTTATTTAGAAACACACAAAGATATACCACATGGTTTTGGGGTCAGTCCCCTACTGCGTGGCACCTTAAGTAAGTATCTTCTACTATTGACCTCAGCCAACCAAAGCCACGTGAACAGATTTGGTACACAGAAACTGAAAGAAGCCTGCTGTGTATGTGTGTGTTTGTGTCTTTATCTTGACATTGCATGATTATTGTAAACCAGTGGTTCTCAACCGGAGTCCATATGGCTCTTGGGGATCCATATAAGATGTTGCTAAAATTTATCTGCAATAAACTGCTAAAATTTATCTGCAATAAACTGCTTATATTTCTACAATACACAGAATGTTTTAATTTTTTTTTTTTGTATACAATTCCCAATAATATTTAATTCTAAAAATATAATAGGTTTTTTTTTTAAATATGAAATGGTTATGTAGGTACATCCAAGTAAAATAGGAATGAAAAGAGTCCATAAGCAAAAAAACGATTGAGAACCATTGCTATAAACCAGGAGCTCTCAACCATTTTTTATTTATAAACCCCTTTGATTATTATTTTAGTCTCGTGGACCCCACTCCCCTATAGCCATTTGATATTTAAAAACTAGTTTTATAGAAATTTCTTTCAAAATTCCTATTTTGTTTATAATACGTTCACTTGACAATTTGACAAGACATTTTTTAGAAATGGCAGCTAAATCTCCCTCGAATCACACCCTTACTGTTTGAAAAGAGGGAAGACCACTGTGGGCAATACAATCCCTGATATGAAAAAAGGACTTTCTCAGCATTACTAGAATACCTTTAATTACAGGTATACTAGATAAGACCTAACTTGGGCTAAACAACAATTACTGAGTTCACTTAATATTTTATAAATAGCTTTACCAAGTTTCTTTTGACAGTCACTTCGATCATAATAATTAAGACTATATCTGGACGAAGGGGCGTTAACTCTTACTGTGCTGATGAAATTTTTGCTGATGATGCAATATGCTAATAACATGCAAATCAGTTCTTGTGACCTCTTTCTGTTAAATAAAATGTGTGTACTACGTCATGTGTGTAAGTTCCTGTGTCTCATGTGCATATGCGTAGAACCGAGTACACTCAGCTCTTGCGCAGCAAAGGTTACTCAAGTTGAGGATCATTGCTTAAGCCCTCTAACTTCTCATGGAATTTTTCCAACGTAGGAATAGTACCAGAACGTCTTTTGATATTTCTGGTTTCACCAATAATAATGGTTTCCAATTATGGCACAATGCCAATAATATTGAGGGAAAGGGAGTGACTTGATTACCCCCCTCCCCCGCCAGTGCTCAACTAGTGCTTATTTTATCGACCCCAAAAGGATGAAAGGCAAAGTTGATCTTGGCAGAACTTGAACTTAGAATGTAAAACTAGAAAAAGTGCTGCTAAGCATTTTGTCTGGTGTGCTAACAATTCTGCCATCTCGGCACCAAGTGTTCTTGTTGTTTAACCCTAGGTCATTCCCAAATGAGCAGACTTACAACCAAAGTCGTTCCATCTATGAACTCTCCATCTCTTTAGTAGCATCCATGATTACTTTGTAAAAAGTGTCCTTTCCTTTAAGACAGTAGTTTGAAGAAATTTATCTGCTATTTCTTGCAAATTGAGTAACCATGTAAATGCTCCTTTGGGGGCTTGTAACAATGCTATTTGTAATCTGTTATACAATTAGATCATCTGCAGGAACTCTCATATACATATGCATGGAACCGAGTGTCTTCTTTCTTAGAAATAGTCCCAAATAGCTGTGTAGTAATTCCTGTAACAAGCAGAAATTTGTGTTTTTTTTTTTTAACACTATACATCTACAAATGAAATGTGAAGGCACATGGCTCAGTGGTTAGAGCATTGGGCTTGCAATCATGAGGTAGTGAGTTTGATTCTTGGATCAGGCTGTGTGTTGTGTTCTTGAGAAGACACTTTATTTTACATTGCAACTGGCACCCATTACACTCTCAGAGTGGTTGTCAGTAGGAAGGGCATCCAGTCGTAGATACCTTGCCAAATCAGACTGGAATTTGATGCAGCCTGGTCACACTGTCTAACGCATGCCAGCTCGGACAACAGACATTAAATGATGATGATGATATATGTGTGTGTTTGGGTCTCCTTGTCTTGATATCATGTGACTGTTATAAATGTGTGTCGTTCATCTCCAGTATCCCGTAGGAACATATCCAGCCATGGGGAAACATTGCTTTGCTTGGAAACAACAGGAAGAGCATTTGACCATAGAAAATCTGATCATCATCATCATCATCATCATACATCCATTTTCCATGCTAGTATGGGTTGGATAGTTTAACAAGGGGCTTGCAAGCCAGAGAGCTATACCAGACCCCAATTATCTGTTTTGGCTTTCTACAGTTGGATGCCCTTCCTAACACCAACCACTTTACAGAGTGTACTGGGTGCTTTTTACTTGGTACCAGCACAGGAGCTTTTTGCTTGGTGCCAGCCTGTTCAAGCATGGAAAGATGGATGTTAAAACAACAATGGTGATGATATCTACTTCAGATTATTGGAGTTATGTGTATTTGTTTTAGTGTACACTGATATGTTTTATATATATATAATATTTTCTATTCTCTAGCATTTTGTTTACAAAACAATTGATAGATAAATACCTCCCTCTCAAAACATGGAAAGAGTTTGTTTAATTTTATTTATTTTGTTTGTTCCAGTGGTTTTGACATAATTCCTGTCCTTGAAAGACTAAATGTAAGTGAGACGATAATTAGCCAGTTCAAAAAATCCGGCATTGGAAATATAGCTGTTGCATATTTAATGTACAAACTTGCCACACCTGCCCGATACACGGTGACTTTAGCAGGAACAAACCTGGCCATCCGATATTTCAAGAAAACTGGACGCATGAAACCAGTGCCGGATGAGGCAAAATTCAAAAGACTTTATTCTGACAGTAAGCTGTATTTAAATGCTCGCAGAAAACAACTAAAGAAGAGTAGGTTGCTAAAAATGAAGAAAAGATTTCTGAAACTCAAAAAATTGAGAAAAAAACGATTTTAGCAATTTTATAAAAAGATTTTTAAAAAAAATTTCTTTTCTTTTTTTTCAAGTTATTTCATTAGTTGACTTATAAATTAATTAACTGTGGTAAATTTGAGATTGCCATAGTTTTTTGTTTTATTTGCTGTGATCTATAAGAACAAATTTTTTTAAAACAATAGCAAAACAAGACAAACAATAATTCCGTTATAGGATTTTTTGGTCTGTGATTCCATGAGGAACAATGCTATGCATTTGTAGAATACTGACAGAAAGAACTTGCAATACATAGTTGTTGTTTTTTTGTTTTTTTTAGTTACAAATAAATACTATTTTCCATTAATAAAATGCTTTTTTTCAGTTTTTGTTATTGGTTTGCTCTGAAGGATAAAATTTTATTTATGAGCCAGATAACATTATGAAGAGGTTTCATGGTTACAGTTTGTAATGATAACATTGGTTTGAAATTGTTTGGCGCTAATGGAATGATGGCTGACTGCTGCATTCCTATAAAAATTGTTTACAAGGTCATCATATTTCTTTGAAAATTGTTTACTTTTAACTGGCGTCATACAAATGGAGACTTCATACTAGTATAATGGAATTCATGATTATTCAGAAAATTACTGTACTTAACAGTATACAAGACAGATTTTCTTTTTTTTTTTTTTTTTTTTTTTTTTTTTTTTTTTTTTGATGTAAAAAAAAAAATGCTCTGCTTCTAATGCAGCCAAATTACAGGTGAGGGATTAAGTGTTTTAAGGAGTTGGATAAGCAAATGTCTGCTACAATACAATGCCTGCAAGTTGATGAATACCACCTGTTCCCCTCCATTTTCTTATTGCTATATAAATTAATGGTAAAATATCTTTTTACTCATGCCCATTTATTGCACTTGGTAATACAAAGAAAAAACACTAGTGTAATAATAATTGGTTATTCTTCCAGCAGTATATTGGATAGATATTATCCTTTAGTGGGTTGGATTCATAACCCCTAACTTTCTTGGATTTATATATATATATATATATATATATATATATATACACATCCAAAATCTGGAACGATTTCATAAACAGAAACTTTGATTATGATCAAATGGTAGGACTATGTCAATAACTGTACAGTCCTTGGATGGGTCAAAGCTAACACCATTGAGACCATCAACAGCAAACACTGCCTCGGATGAACAGCATCAGATTTCCACGCCAAATCCCCTACTGTGAACTCAACACTGGCAAGAGACCACATGACACTACAAAGACCAACTAAAATAAATGATGACGACAACGAAGAGCATGAACATCAACTTTAATTACTGGGAGAAGTGAGCAGATGACTGAACATGACATCACTTCAAGACTTAATGATTCCAGAATAATAATCCAGTTGGAAGAATACACATTATAACTCATGCTTCAATTGATACCTAAATAAATAAATTAGCAATTATATTAATTAGTTACGGGATAGAGAACTTATATTCATAATGGAAATATATGAGGGATCAATGCTAGATATGTCGAAACAATTGTGATTAATAATAAATTCTTGTATATTCCATCTTCCACCTTTCATATACCATATATATATATATATATATATTCAATAATAGGATAAAAATCTTTTGCAAGAATTTTATCAGGAAGCTAGTGTGTAAAAAAAATTCATAAGGGAAATTTCTATTCCCAAGAATATAATTATTTGTTTATATTTATATTAGGGCATTACTACAGAATAATGCCACACAAACTAGATTTCATTCTGGTAATCATGAAATTGGTTGATACATAGTTGAGTTTTTTTAAAAAAAGGTTGGTTTTTTTGAGAGTTGCTTTTCCTTGCATTCTGTACTAAAATGTGTTTATTTGTGAAGTGCAGATGGTGTGTGTGCTGGGAAGTGGTCAATGCTAGTGTGTGCAGTGTGGGGTGGAGTAGGGGTCTGGTATATGCATGTGGGTGGAGATAGTATCAATGAAGAAAGAAGTTGGGTATGGGTGAAGAGAGGAGAGGAGGGGAGTTGAGCCTGTATGGCTCAAAGGTGCGAGGAGAGAAGATTAATTCCTGTTTACAACAAAGGCAGGAGTCTGGATGGCTCATGTGCAAAGACAATCCGAACACACACAGGTGTTGTAGTGAATGGCCGGTAGAGTGGAAATGGTATGAGATTGGGGTGTTATTGCCAAGTCTAATATCTCAGAGGTGCCCCACAAACAGGTCAACCAAGCGGCATCCCATTTGACCAATATACAGAAAAGAGCAGGAGATGCAGTAAAGATGCATATATATATATGTATATATTTAATAAATTTTAAATAAACACTCCATGATAAAATTAAGATAAACGTAGGAGAGTATCTTAAACCAATATCTAGACTTAATGATTCCAGAATAATAATCCATTTAGAAGAATGCACATTATAACCCTTATTATCAGCTAATGCCTAAATAAATAAATTAGCAATTATATTAAGCAATTATGGCATTCATTATGAAATATACTCATTCGAAATATATGTATAGATATATAAATGTATATATATATATATATATATGTGTATGTATGTAGAAGAGTGTCAGCTATATGTGTGTGTACATGTCTGTCGTTCTCTGGACCATATCTAACTGCAAGTAGACGTTACATTCGATGTTTGACTGAACAGAGAACCATTCTACAAAAATTCACACGATCTAGATCCTTTCTCAAACTAAAAAAGCTAGCTATTTCGTTGCTGTCTTCGGACTAGGAAAATGATAAACGTTCTCCAGCATGACCGCAGTCAAACGACTGAAACAAGAAAAGAATATACCTACAGACAGGCGATAGACATGAGCCAAAGCTGACATCGACCCATGGGAGGTAACTCTTCTTTCTCACTCCCGGAAAATGTTATAATTTTTCACCATATTTTCGTTCCGATACTTTTTAGCATCACCGAACCAACCATGACTGCGTGTGTGTGTGTGTATACATATATATACAAATGTCATTAAATGTGACAAGGGCGTTAGGAAACACCTACATTGCTAGAAATAAGAACTAAACTACTCTAATGTTGTAGTTAACGAGAATTGAATTCTCGATCAGCACTTTTCGGACGATTATGGTCACGGTTATCGTATACGTTTTCATTCATGTGCTTTAACTGCAGCATTAGAGCGGTTTAGCTCTTATTTCTAGCAATGGAGGTGTTTCCTCAAACCCTAGTCACATTTAGTGACATTTGTAATTCTCCGTTTTAGTAAAACATTGCAAACTGGTGTGTATATTAATTTTATATATATGCATATATACACACACATACACCTACATAAAAGAGGCCAGCATGTCTCAAGAGTCATCAATATTACGAAGTGCGATAGTTAGCGCGGAACCATCTGTAATGTTCTGACCAGTTACATTACATAAGCAGTAATATATCGCTGGACTATACCGTTAAGTACTGCATTGGTGCGAGACCGAAGGCCACTCCATGATCGGCCAAAACAATTAAATTCCTATATATGTATATACGTATATATAGGAGGCTAGTTGGCAAAACCGTTTTCACGCCGGGCAAAATGATAAGCGACATTTCGGCGATTTTGCCTTTCATGCAGTCAAGATTGATAAAATAAGTACCACTTGAGCTGTGAAGGTCGATGTAATCGACTTACCCCTTCCCCGGAATTACAAGTCCTGTGCCAAAGCGTGGCTGTGTGGCAAGAAACTTGCTTTCCAAGCACATGGCTCCGGGTTCAGTCCCATTGCGTGGCTCCTTGGGCAAGTGTCTTCTACTATATATACTCACAAGGCCTTGGTCGGCCTTGTGAGTATATTTGGTAGACAGAGACTGAAAGAAGCCTGTAGCGTGTATATATATATATATATGTGTGTGTGTGTTCCCCATCACCGTTTGACAACAGGTGTTGGCGAAAGTAACCGGTAGAATAAGTACTAGGCGTAAAAAATAAGTCCTGGGGTCGATTCATTCGACTAAAACTATTTTCAAGCCGGTGCTCCTGCGTGGCTGCCGTCAATTGATAGAAACAGATAAAAGAGTAAAAGAATAAAAAAATATACACGTGTTCTACATAATCCCCACCCCCAGCGCTTGGCTGTATAACACATATTAATATCATTGGTTTGTTTAAACTATTTAGACTAGCACTTTATAGTTCATTCATGTACGTTCGAAAAAGCTTTTACAATATTCTTAGTCCATAGACCTAATTTCTTTTACAGATTTTTGGATCATATTATTGCCGGTAATCTAAAGTAGAACTAGAGATCTCTCCATGAAAAAAACATGCATTCCGTCTACTTGGTTATTATAAGTAGTTTAACACGAAGTTGGGTTCGATAGATAGAGATTCATGATTAAAGAAACCTCCATCCTGTTTTATTTATTTATTTATTTATTTATTCATACAAGGTATATTCCGATCTACGTAATTCAATGTGTCTGCTTTAAGAAGGTAGCGTGTGGACTGAATGAAACTTGGAAGCTGTTTCTAACAATAGAATGATGTGTTATTTAGTTTTAGGTCAGCTCTGGTTGTGGTCAAATCTATTTTATCCATAACGATAATGGTATTTTTTTTATCAGACAAGTGTAACGCAGGCAGCATTATTCGATGTGTCCCTAAATATGCTAGAGAAATTATTGTATTTCTTACAGGTCGATATGACCACACTTAGTCTGTTTCGCTTGGTGTGTCATTTCGACTGGAAAATGCCGATTTTTTTAAAATTAAAAATAAAAATATAATTCGGCTTACAGAAATACAACCACAATAAGCTTTGAAAATAAATTAAATGTCTTTAAAGAGCCCAAATGAATTTCTAACTTTAGATCAAATTTCTTATTTGTATTTGAAAACTGTGTTTTCAAAATTAAATGAACCTGTACAATGTCTACTATTCTGAACCCGAAGGAAATTTGTGATATTTCTGGAACCCAATCTTTAAAATTGCTTTTTATTTCTCAATCATCATTCAATCTGTTTTGGTAGATTTATTTCCCTTAATGTTGCTTTTAAGGGTGTTAATTTTAAATATTAAGGGTATTGATATTATGTAAATTACATTGTGTAATTCAAGACTACTTTTTACTTCACATATCCTGGAGACATAACAGGATGGTAAACAGGTAAAAATTGGGGGAAGGAAATAGTTATGTCACACTGGACTACTATTCATTTATCTACCTGTCTAGTCTTTTTTTTTTCTGTTCCTCCTATCAACCCGCCTACATTTATGTTTCTACCAAACCAATTATTTACTTATAATATATATACAATAAACATCTAACTGCATTATTTTGTCTCCTGTTCGTTTTAACACGAATACACGTGTGTGAACGTACGTGTAATATACATGTGTATGTTATACATACGTGTATATAAGTGTCGGCGTGTAATGCTTATCTACCGAATATCTATCATTGTTGTGTGTGTGTCTCTCTCTCTCTCTCTCTCTCTCTTTATTTGTCTTTCTATTGTTCTCACTCTATTGATTTCTCTCTCTACTATTCTTTTCTTTCTCCGTCACTCTCTTTCTCTCTCTACTGATCTCTCTCTCTCTACTGTCTCACTCTCCCCCCCCCCACTTCTATCTGTACCTCTGTCTGCACGCATGTTATTCGTGTATGCGCGCGCATCCTTGTTTGCCAATGGAGTGATTAACTTTTAAACTATGTATTGATCTGACATGATGGGTTATTTTCTCTAAATCGGCAACAGGGAAATCCTGCATCATCATCAATTATAATAATTGACCCGAAGAGTATAGTTTTTAAAAAAAATCCACACGATCACAAATAACAGACACAGTTTTAGCTATCCATCCATCTATCGATCTATCTATCTATCACTCAATCTACCATATATGTTTTCATTTTGATCAATAAAATAATAAATAAAAGATATTGTACTATTATTGGATATTAATAAATAGAAATGTTTCTCGTTGTTGGCAAATAGCTTTGTCACCTTCGAATGCTACGGCTTCGAATAAGCCAGCAACTCCATCTGGAAACTGGAAAATGGCGAGATTTTTAATTTTTTTCCACTGATCCCTTGTCACATCAATCACAAGAATGTTTAGGTAAGTCATTTATGTTTATCATTTAATCATCCGACTGTTTTTTTTGTCATTTGTTTGTTTATCGATGCTTTATTCTTTTATAAATGCCCATGTTTTTTTTTATATATTTTCCTGTTTCAAATGCCTCCTGTGTGAAATTGCATAGCGATGTATGTTTCATTTCTCATTGAAAGCAGTTGTCTTGTTATAAGAATGAATGGTATGTTTTCTACCAAACTGTCTCTCTTTCTCTCTCCCTCTTTTTTGGCCATATTTAATCATAATTGAAACAAGATACATCTCTGAAGTCGTTTTCCTCTGATAAATTTTTATTGCTGTGCAATTTTATTTATAAGATAATCCATATAAATTTTCTAAAAAAAAGATAATGCCATTATGCAAACTGATGCATTAATTAATTAATAAAGAATTAAGGACATCTACCAAGCCCTTGGCATTGAAAATAGTGAAGTGAACGAAATTAAATAAATGCCCGATTAGATATATAAAAAAGGAAAAAAGGTTTTTGCATGAAGGCCATAAATAGGTTGATATATATATATAAAGAAAAACAATCGCATGTACTACAACAGAAATAAGTATTAACAAAGTTTTAAAAAATATTTCTATTCTATTTAGGAAGATATCTATCCCCTGATATCTTATACAATAAGGTTAGTTATTAGAGCAATGTATTTGTAACGAATATTTATGGGGGTTTGTAAAAAAAAGAAAAGAAAAATGAAGGTAATTAAAATCACCGAAGAAATTCTGTGCATTTTATAAGAAAAATTTATTTGTGCAATTAAGTTGATGACAAAACAATACTTGATGGTGTGATTAAACTTTTTTCTTTTAAAATAAGCAAATTTGTCAAGAAATAAATTCGCAGGCATTTTGGATGCTCGGGCTTGACAAGCAGAATCAGAATTATTTTGGAGCAGAAAAAATATAAAATCAGCTATTTAATTAAACCTAAATCGAATCACTGATCAGTTTTCACATTGTAGATTATTTTGTGTGAACAGAAGGCTTTTTTCGGTGGTTTTTTTTTTTCTTTCACGTATTTATTACATCTAAATTTAACTGTGATGTAAATTTTTTACGTACTGTAAATTATACTTAATACGTATGGTGAGGTACTCTTGTGTAACGTACATATTATACGCGCGCGCGCGCGCACAAATATATAATGCGTTAAGAAGGTAATGAAATTTATGTTGTAAATATCTATAATATTGAAATAAAATTCTCGGTATTTATCAAATATTTCACTAGATTTTCCGAATAAAATAAATCAATAAAAAAATGGAAGCTTCCTTCCACTATATAT
>NC_069000.1:36728941-36732747 GCF_001194135.2 Octopus bimaculoides | reverse complement strand
ATATGTACATACTTACATCTACATGTTTATATATATGCATATCAGGGTACCGATATATATATTGTATATGTGTATGTAAATACGTATAGTTATGTGTGTATGTATATATCTATATGCGCATGTATATATATATATTTATATATATATATATACACACACACTTGTTTCATCATCGTTTTTAACGGCTGCTTTTCCATGCTTACATGGGCGAAATAGAATTCATTGAATAAGCTTTTCTACGGCCAGATGCCCTTCCTGTCTCCAACCCGCATTTGATTCCAAACAAGATATTTTATTTTGCTATTGACGTGTTTTCACGGAAGATTAGGAACAAACTATACCACGTATAACGGGGGCGTTCGTTTACAACTATCGTGCAATGTGAAAGCAAGAAAAACACCGATATTCAAGGTGTGTGTGTATATATATATATATATATATATATATATATATATATACGGCATGAGATCGCCATATATATGTATGTGTGTTGGGGAGGCTTCTCACGAAATCCACTCACAAGGCTGTGGATAGCGTGGAGTTGTCGAATTAGACTCCTGCCCAGTGTACGATGTAGTGGAATTGAACCAGGAAGCATGGGTTTACGAAGCGAACTCCCTAGCCACAAGATCATGTCTACCCTATGTCTAAATTTACGTATGTGTGTATATATATATATATGGCCTCACGGTGGAAATGACAATAGACAGAGATGTCTGGTGAAATGATGTTCTTGAGAAGGCCCACCCACCTCAGCAAAACTGAGTTCTGGAGGCACCGTGTATTTCACCCACAGGTAATATTGATTCACACACCCTACCCCAATCAACCAAACTACATCTCTTTTTCATGCATGATGCTTATCTTTCCCTCCCCAATCCTGCAGCCCAACATCACTCAACTCCCCCAGATACCCGTGTTACACCACTCACTGTATTCTCCCCTTTCCTTTCCTTCTTCCCCTTTTCGCACCTTTGTGAATTCCCTACTCATGCACCTTGAGCATTCCTCTACCATTTCATTTATATTCACATCCTTGTACCTTGAGAGCGTGCCCTGGCATATTGCCACCGTCTCTCGCACTCTCTCTCCTTCCGTCCATCCAACTGAGGTAATCGTGTATCTCCTCTGCAGCAAGATATGTTTCTCTGTCTCATACTCAAACTTTTCGTCACCTGGCACAAAGCCACCTCCTTCAATACCACACCCCCTCTCAATTGAGGCACCTTCGTCTTGCGAGTTATGTCTTGACCTCGCTGGCACTGGTTCCACATAAAAGGTACCCGGTCCTCTCTCTGTAAAGTGGTTGGTGTTAGGAGGGTATCCAGCTGTAAAACCATGCCCAAGTAGACCTTGCCAGCACTGGTGCCACATAAAAAGCACCCAGTCTATTCTCTAAATTGGTTGATGTTAGGAAAAGCATCCAGCTGTAAAACCATACCAAAGCAGATCTTGTCGGTGCTGGTGTCACATGAAATGAACCCAGTCCATTTTGTGAAGTGGTTGATGTTAGGAAGGGCATCCAGCTGTAAAACCATGCCAAAGCAGACAGTGGAGGTTGGCGCTGTCCTAAGCTTTACCAATTTATATCAAACCATCCACCCCATGCCAGCACAGAAAATGGATACTAAATGTTGACATGCATATGTATATATTATCATCATCATTTAGCATTCAATTTTCAATGCTTGCATGGGTCAGACAAAATTCGTTGAGGCAGATTTTCTATGGCCAGATGCCATTTTTGTTGTCAGATCTCACCTGTTTCCAGGCATGATAATATTTCCTATGAACAGACATGTTTTCCAAGGAAGACTGGAAACGGATGACTTCACTTGTATGGCAGTGATGCTCATTTATAGCCATCATGCATAGATAAATATATGCATGTATGCATACACGCACACACAACATGCTTTTTTTAGGCTATGGTCAGCCAGGTAGAAGACACCTGGCCATGGTGCTGCACTGTGGGACTGAACCTGAGACCACATGGTTTGGAAGCAAGCTTCTCAATCACATAGCTATGCCTGTGCTATGTATATGTATGTCTATATGTGTGTATGTAAATGCATGTATATATGCATTATATGTGTGTATAACCATTTCAGTGATGAATTTAGCTCCAAGGCAGGAGTCCACTTAAACTTTGTCCTCAGTCCTCTATTCATTATAATCCTACAGCCCCTCACATAAGAACTCTTACATACTGATGGTCTAGTTTTCATGGCCGAATCTATTGTGGAAATAGACAAGAAATTTCAGGCATGGAAGGAAACCTAGAATCAAGGGACCTCAAGGTAAAATTGGCAAAGACTAAGATTTTAATAAGTAAGAGAAAAAGAAAGGAGCATGGTATCATCAGGGAAATGGCTTTGTTCTGTGTACAGACAAGGAATAGGTCTGAACTCCACTTGCCGTACCCAATATAAACTATGGAGACAAGATGTAGTAGAAGCATAGTAAGACCAATAGAAAGTAAGCTTCATATATGGCAGATGCACTGGAGCACATGGGAAATGGATTCTCTTAAATGCTTAAATGGCTTACTAGAAGTAGCCAGTAGGTTTTGTTATCGAAGAGATTTAATAAGCGAAGGGGATGGTTGCTCTGAAAGTATAGTTGCCTGAGTAAGAACAGGTTGGAAAAAGTTCAAGTAGCTACTACTGTGCGTGACAGCCCTGTCTGTGGTTCACTGGATCCTGTCAAACAGTGCAACCCATGCCAGCATGGAAAACAAACTAACTGATGATGATGAAAGATAGAGTGTATGACGCTTGTGTTAGAATTTCAATGCTGCATGGTAATGAGAATGCCGAGGACTTAAAAAGGATGGAAAGAAATCAAGCTTCATCAGATTTGTAACGTAAGTGTGCATGAAAGACAGCACAAATGTTTTGAGAAAAAAAAAACTAGGCATAAGAGGAATCAGAGTAGTGTGCAAGAAAGAAAACTGTGCCGGTATGGACGTGTGACCTGCATGAATGAAGATAGCTTTATAAAGAAGTACTAATCACTTAATGTGAATGGAACTTGCAGAAGAGGAAGACAAAGGAGGACATGGGACAAGGTGGTGAGGACTGATCTCAGGGTAATGAACCTCGCAGAGGAGATGATGAAGGACCAGGATGACTGTTGATATGCAGTTCTTGAGAAGAACTGCTCATCTCAGCAAAATCAATATTATGAGATCCACATGTAAAAAAAGGCAAAGGTAAAAGTTATCTTCATGAGTCATACCAACACATAGGGGCTGGTTTCCCAGTTTCATGGCATATGTATTCCCCACCTGGACAGGATGCCAGTCCGTTGCAAGATTATCCATTTTTGCCAGCTGAGTGGACTGGAGCAATGTGAAATGAAGAGTCTTGCTCAAGAATGCAACACTTATCTACCCCTGGTTTCTGCAGTAACCAGATGAGGGATCCTGTCAGAGACTTTCTCCATGGTAGTGAATGCTAAGTACAGCAGTTGATTCTTGGTTAACTGCTTTTCCTGCAGTTGGCTTACTAGGAAGATAGCATCAGTAGTAGTGCTTCTCCCTGGCACAAAACCAAGCTGCATCTCAACAAGGTTAACAACTCTCTTCCTAGTTGCTTGAGCTACAAACCATTCTGTAACTTTCATGTATGTGTGTGAGTGTGTATATACATAAATACATATATATATATATATACACACATACACACATACATATATATATATATATATATATATATATATCATCATCATCATCGTTTAACGTCCGCTTTCCATGCTAGCATGGGTTGGACGATTTGACTGAGGACTGGTGAATCCGGATGGCA
>NC_069000.1:36721432-36727778 GCF_001194135.2 Octopus bimaculoides | reverse complement strand
TATATACACATAGATAGATAGAGAGAGAGGGGATTCAGCTCACAGTCGTAAGGTTGTGTGTTCAATTCTCAGTGATGTGTTGTCCTTGAGCGAGACACTTTATTTCATGTTGCTCCAGTCCACTCAGCTAGCAAAAATGAGTAGTACCTGTAATTCAAAGGGCCAGCTTTGTCACATTCTGTGTCATGTTGAATCTCCCTGGGAAATACACTAAGGGTACATGTGTCTGTGGAGTGCTCAGCCACTTGCATGTTAATTTCGTGAACAGGCTGTTCTGTTGATCAGATCAACTGGAACCCTCATCGTCATAACTGACAAGAGTGTGTATGTGTGTATATAAATATGTATATATATTTATATACATACACACAGGCGCAGGAGGGGCTGTGTGGTAAGTAGCTTGCTTACCAACCGCATGGTCCCTGGTTCAGTCCCACTGCATGGCACCTTGAGCAAGTGTCTTCTACTATAGCCTTGGGCTGACCAAAGCCTTGTGAGTGGATTTGGTAGATGGAAACTGAAAGAAGCTCGTCATATATGTATATATATATATATATATATGTTTGTGTGTCTGTTTGTCCCCCCCCCCCCAGCATCACTTGACAATCGATGCTGGTGTGTTTGCGTCCCTGTAACTTAGCTGTTCAGCAAAACAGACCAATGGAATAAGTACTAGGGTTACAAAGAATAAGCTCTGGGGTTGATTTGCTCGGCTATAAAGGCGGTGCTCCAGCATGGCCACAGTCAAATGACTGAAACAAGTAAAAGCTTATATGTATTTACATGTGTGTGTATGTCTATGTACATATTATCTCATAATTTAACTTCCTTTTTTCTCTGCTGGCAAGGAATTGAGGTGGATGCAGTGAATATGTGTTAGGGGGTAAGGAAGTGAAGGAAGGAAATAGGAGCGAGTTAGGGAGGAGGAGGTCATAAGGGACAGTAGTGGGGACACAATATATCTTAATACATCTGTACTTTGTTTTACGTACTCTCTGATGTTGCACATCCACTGGAGCATGCTAGCTTCATCTCTTTCTCTTCATGTGTCCTCTGCATTCACAGCCCAAGTTTCACAACCATTTAGCATTACACATACATGGCTTGTCCTTTCGGGTGCCAGTGCCACTTAAAAAGCACCTGTGTTGGTGCTGCGTTAATGCACCTGTGCTGGTGGTACATGGAAAGGCACCCAGCACACTCTGTTTAGTGGTTGGTATTAAGAAGAGTATCCAACCGTAGAAATAATGCCACAACAGAGAGTTGGAGTCTGGACAGCTCCTTGCTAGCCAGCTCCATGTCAAATCGTCCAATTCATGCCAGCATGGAGCCTGGATGTTAGACGATGGTGATGGTGTTTGTACACAAGCATCGTACAATCTGCCTTTCACTCTGAAAGCAAGGCCTTTTGTTACCAACATAGGCCATAGTTCCCTGAACTTTCTCCAGAGTTTTTATTCCAGCAGCTGTACTTTCAGAGCATCCTCCTCCATTACTAATTAGGTCACCTAAGTAAAAGAAACTACCTACTCCTGCTAGAGACCCTCCTGGGCATTCCAGAAAATCTATTTTTCATGTGATCTTTGTGTTTATTGCACCTGTGCATCTGCCATAAACAAAGTCAATTTTTCTGTAAACTTTCCTGTTATTCCACTGCACCCCTTGTTTGCACTGAGTACACTGTATGAAATCCCTATCCATTTCTACATATTGAACAAGGCCATATGCCTGAAGGGATTAGCATCTTGTCTGTTTCCCTGCTAACTAGAACTTTAGTTTTTGCTAAATTAATTTCAAGGCCCATTGAGTCCAGGTTTTGCTTCTGCCCTTGGAATTTTATTTCTAATTCTACTACATTTTCAGCTATAAGAACAAGGCCATCAGCATAGAGGAGTTCCCATAGGCAACCAATTCCTCTGTTATGGCCTAGAGGACTATGATTAACAGGAGGGAACTGATAACTGAACCCTGAACTCTTACCTGCACGCTAAATTCATTGTTTTACTCATTGCTAACTTTCACCTTACAGCATACCTGTACATGGTTTGAATGGCTATCACCAGCCTTACATCTATGCTTAGCTTCCACAGTGACCACCAGATTAGTGAGTGAGGAACCGTATTTTCTCTATTTCAGTGAATGCCAAGTATTGTGGTTTATTTCATGTTTATATATATATATATATATCATGTAGAAACCGTACCAAAGTTGCTTTCTTGTAGCTTGCCAGCTTCTGTTTAAACCATATATATATATATATATATATATATATATATAAATTTGAGGACAACTGCATAAAAAAGTGCCAAGCTCTAATTGTGGAGGGAACCTGTGGAAGGAGTAGACCTAGGAAGACATCGAACAAAGTGGTGGAAAGGATCTTCAGACACTGTACCTCACTGAGGAAATGACAAGGGACCGAGAGATGTGGCAATTTGCTGTGCTTGATAAGATGCATCAAACTAAGTAAAATTGCCATCATACATGAATACAGGCTTGTACTTTACAGGTGCTGGTGCCACATAAAATGCACCTGTGTTGGTGCTGTGTAAGCGTTCTCGTGCTGGTGGCACATACAAAGCACCCACTACACTCTGTAAAGTGGTTGGCATTAGGAAGGTCATCCAGCCATAGAAACCATGCCACAACAGACAATTGGAATCTGGACAGCTAACATGCCTGCAAGGAAAATGGATGTTAAACAATGATGATGATGATATATATATGTATATATAGTATGTAAAAACAGCCAAAGTAGACAGTGGGACTTGGTGTCGTCCTCTGGTTTACCAGCTTCTATCAAACCATCCAACCCATGCCAATGTAGAAAATAGACCTTAAATGATGATGTTGGTGTGTGTATATATGCTTGAGTGTGTGTGTGTACACACATATATACACATACACAGCAGGTGTCCCCAACACCCAAATGTGTATGCACACATAGAATGTTTACTTTCACTGGAGTGGTTCTTTGTGTCCTAGTGGAAGGATGAAAACGCTTTTGAACCACTCATTTAGTATTTCCCTTATCATTTTGCATTCTGCTGTTAACGAGTTGTCTCCTTAGAACAGTGGCTCTGTTTTGTGTTGCACTGTGGATATTTCTCTAGGAAATATGAACAGCACATACATTTGATCACTATAAACAAATCATTTGTTTATGCGTTGTCTTCAACAGGAGAGTCCATCATTATATATCATTATCATTTAACACCCACTTTTCTATGCTTACATGGGTCAGACACAGCATTTATGGAAGCAGATTTTCTATGGCTGGACGCCCTTCATGTCACCATCCATCACCTTTCTCCAAGCAACGTAATACCTTCCCCTTGGCCAGTCATGTTTTTCACGAATGACTGAAAACGAATTACCTTGCTTGTATGATGATGATGATGATGATGCTCATTTACAGCCATCATGTGATGTCTAGGTAAAGGGACACACAAACAAACACTACATACATACACACACACACATGATATGCTTCTTTGGGTTTACATCTACCAGATTTGCTCACAAGGTTTTGGTTTGCCTGAGGCTATAGTAGAAAAAAATTACCCAAAGTGTCACACATTGACATTCCAAGACCACATATTTGGGAAGCAAGCTTCTCAATCACGCAGCCATACTTCTTTAAAGTGAGAAAGTTACTATTTCTTTGTTGATAATCTTGATTTTCTAATATTACAAGGGATAGTGTTAGAATGTCATTCAGTACACTTTAACCCTTTAGCATTCAGGTTATTTTGTCAAATGTAATGCCAAGGTCAACTTTGCCTTATTTATTCATATTGCTTTGAGTTAATCATGCATTATCTCGTAGCTTTGAGATTTCAAAGATAGGATTGTTTATTTTTAGAATGACATTATAGGGTAGGTGTGAGAAGCTGGATCTTGTTTGTTTGAACATAAAGCAAACAGAATATTTTAGCATTGAAACTGGCCACGTTCAGCCAACATATTCTACCTATTTTATGTTCCAACTGGCCAGATCTCTCTTCTCGCACCTTTCTTACAATGTTATTCTAAAAATTAACAATCACATCATCGAAATCTCAAAGTAATGAGATAATACAGAATTAATTTAAAACAATATGAATAAATAAACATAGTATTTAACCAAGTAATCTGAATGCTAAAGGGTTAATTAATAATCAGTGTTGGATGTTTCTCAATTGAAAATCCCCAATTAAAATTTCTCTTTATGTTTCAGGCAATCATTAAAAAACTTGAGCTGAACTGTTGGTGAGACAAATTTAAAAAAGGGCTTTGATTTGTCATTGACGCCAATTCTGTTCATTTGTTTCAGGCTGTGTGCCTATAGTAGAAAGAGTTATTGATTATTACTAGCTGGCCCCATGCCATCAAAAATGATGGCTAATTGTAGTATTTACTATAATAATACTCTTGTGTTTTTCTCTGTCACGACACATGAATGAGAAAGGGAGAGGTGATAGATGAATAAGGGGTGATGACAAAAGCTGAAAAGAAAAATCAAACAGCGTTTCAACTCTGTATGAGTATATATGAGAGCGTGTACAAGGGAAGTATGTAAATATTTGTATGTTCGATTATTATTGATCTTATTTATATATGGAATACTACAATTAGCCATCATTTTTGACGGCACTAGGCCAGCTCCTTTTATGTATATAAATAAGATAATGATCACACATGCAGACATTCACATACTTCCTTTGTACACACACAAACACACATATACTCACCCCTGAGTTGAAACACTATTTGATTTTTTCTTTTCAGCATTGAATCTTCCCTCACACATATAAACATTTACATTTTGCCATCACCTCTTCCTTTCTCATTCATATGTTGTGACGGAGAAAAACACAAGAGTATTACTATATCACCATCCCACTTCCATTGCACACACACACACATTCACATACCTTCCTTTTTACATACACACACATATACTTAGTGTTGAAACACTGTTTGATTTTTTTTTTTCACCCCTTCCTTTCTCATTCATATGTTGTGACAGGAAAAAACACTGGAGTATTATAGTAGATGCTTAACAGCATTTTTCTCAGTCTTTACATCGCGAGTTCAAATTTTGCCAAGGTCAACTTTGCCTTTCATCTTTTCAATGGTGGTGGGTCAGTAAAATATGTACCAGTTGAACACTGGAGTTGATGTGTTCAACTTACCTCTGAAATTGCTGGCCTTGTGCCAAAATTTGAAATCACTTTTCTAGAAACTAAGAAATGCCCTTGAGAAAGTTGTGAATGTCACATACCCTCATGCCCTTTCGAAATGAATTGTGCTGGTGAATGAAATCAATACGTTGTGATTGTAGCTTAACCTGCTTTTTATTATCAAATTTCTGTTGCAATACAATGCCTCTGTTTCAGTTCATTTCAAAAATGATGAATTTAGTGAAATGATTTTGTCACTATCAAGCTGGTGTTCTGAACTTAAATTTACATAAAATTTAGATGGAAGGTTTTTAGATCGAAACAACAAATGTTTATCATAGAACCAGCAGGTGTTATCAAAAAACAAAAGGTTAATCATTTGAAAAGGTTTTGTGCCAACGACAAAGTAAATCATTTCATTTAGTAAAGATTTCATGGTTGCTAATTTAGGAAGCTGAAAAATATGTGTTCAATAAATTTATATTTATTACTGTATTTGCTGGCATATAAGATGCATTCTGGCATAAGACACACTCTTATCTTACAGGTATATTTTGTGGAATAATAAAACGAATTCCATTACACCCTCATTGAAAGATATTTGAAGATGATTTTTTTTTTTTTTTTCTGTAGGGAGAAACATGATTTTTGTGCATGTAAATAAATTGTAAAAGTTTTCTGGAATAAAGTATGAAACCATAAATTTATCATGTCTATGTATAAATCATGTTGTATGAATACTATATTTCAGTGTTCTCTTCTTTCTTATAGTTATTTATATTTCAGTCAAGAGAAACGCCTTACAGGATGTAAAAACTTGCATTTTTTAGTTGTGGTGTTTTCTGTTAACCCTGAGTAGCCACCACGGTGGCGCACTACTCTTTTGCAAATAGCTGACAGGTGGATCTTCCTAAAATATTGATTTAGATACTCTTTTACTCCTTTACTTGTTTCAGTCAATTGACTGTGGCCATGCTGGAGCACTGCCTTAAGGAGTTTTAGTTGAACAAATTGACCCAATGACTTTTTTTTTTAATCCTAGTACTTATTCTATTGATCTCTTTTGTTAAACTTCTAAGTTATGTGGGCATAACACGCCAACATCGGTTGTCAAGTGTTAATGAGGGGACAAACACACACATATATGTGCATACATATATATATATATATAATATATATAT